>NW_006239259.1:3128-3348 GCF_000226075.1 Solanum tuberosum | reverse complement strand
AGTTGAATATAGACAATCTGATGTGGCACCTCTCTATGGCCAGCATTTCTATTCATCTTCTTTCTCCTTTTTTGACATTTTATCTTTCTTTTGTATTTTTTTTATTTGTATTGTAAAAAAAAAACTGAAAGTATTTATGTCATACTGAAACGACCCCAAAAATGCCCGAAAATGTGCTTCGGAAACACCTATAATTGTAATTTCCACATATCTCAAAATC
>NW_006239259.1:0-1886 GCF_000226075.1 Solanum tuberosum | reverse complement strand
AAAAAATAAAGCGGTTAATTATTACAATTTATAATACTTTTATATATTTTTTAAATGATATATATATATCTTTATGATATTGATATTAGTATTATAATAAATTAAATTTTATTATTTTAAATTTATGATCTCAATTGTCAGCCTATGTCACATTATAAAATGTTCCAAAGTAGATATCAGATTTACAAAAATGTCGATGCCAGCTAAAGTAATAAAATAACATCTAAGGACATGAATCTATATATGTATATATAAAGCTGAATATAGACAATCTGATGTGGCACCTCTCTATGGCCAGCATTTCTATTCATCTTTTTTCTCCTTTATTTGATATTTTATCTTTGTTTTGTATTTTTTATTTGTAATTTTTTTTAAAAGTATTTATGTCATACCCGATTAATTATGCCCTTTATAACATCCATTACACTAATATAGATTTAAGTAAATGAAAATGGAAGATGAAAAGATAAAAACTATTCATTTTTTATAACTGTTTATAATTATTTAGCCTATAAAATAAAATAAAATTAATTGTAACAAATCAAAACAAATTTCTTCACTTTGGCTCTTCTTCTTCTGACGATGATGATGAATATATGGTATCAACTTATGTCGCTAAGATGTCCATCAAATTTCTAGGTCATGTGACTTTTTTAACAAAAGAGAAAGAGAGAATATGTCATGATTCTTGTGAAGACATTGATGTAAAGAAGAAATCATGTAACAAAAGCTTTTCTTCAAAATAAAAGACTTTTTGAAAAAATGTTTATTCCTCCTACAAGGAGAGAAAATTCATTGTGGTTGAGAAATTTATAAGAAGGAAGATTAGTGTTTCAAAGGGTAAGAAAAATTATTTGGAGAAAAAATCATTATATTTGTGGAATTCGTATCAAATTAGGATGAGAACAAGCAAAAATTTATTTTGTGATTTGAAAAGAGAGAAAATTAGATATTATTTCTTTCAACCTCATTATTCTTCTAATTTCTTTCTTCTTTTATTTTGCCTTGATTTTTTGTATCTTTAATTAAAGTTTTTTTTTCTTATTTATCTTTAATTAAAGTTTATATATATTTTCTTAAAAAAAGAATTTAAAAAAGATGATCATATTTAGTTCCTTTCCTCATCAATGCTATTAATATCATAATTAGTGTTATTTATATTATTTTCTTAATTAATTTTTTTTTCTTTCTTTTAATTATTTATTTGAAGAAATTAGTTATTATAACTTTATAAGAATTACACATGTATTTTTACATAATTGATTTGTCATTTTTAAATTTTTTGTATCATTCTTCATCTTAAAGTTTATATCTATATGTAACAATAAAGCTAAAATAGAAAATGTGGGGTGACAGCTTCTTAGCAATAAATATTTATTTATTCTTATCAATGTTTCTGACATTTTTTGTTATTTTTTCCTTAAAACAATAGTTGCCTCGATTTTTAGTTTTAGTTTTATTTTTTTAGCATTTTCTAATTTTAAAAGACTGAAAAATTTATATTGAAAATTTATAAAATATAAAAAATGATTTATTTAACTCCTATCATCATCAACATTATTATTAATTTATTTTACTTCTTTCCTTAATCTTCATTTCATCATTAATGTAATTTATATCATTTTCTTATATATATATATATATATATTTGTGACATTTCTTAGAAGTTAGGATTACTATTTATTTAATTTTAAAAATTTAAATTCTTTTGTCATACTAAATACAACATGTTTTATTATAATTACATTCAATATATTAATCAATATGTTGTACGAATGAAAAGAAAATTATCATTTCACAAAAACAAAGGTTAAAATATAATATATTATGATTAAGGAAAGATAAAAAAATTATTCCAATATCCATAACCATATTTAATACATTAA
>NW_006239258.1:683947-684945 GCF_000226075.1 Solanum tuberosum | reverse complement strand
AGGTTCTCAGTTCACGTCTAGCTTTTGGAGGACCTTTTAGGATGAGTTGGGCCCTCGAGTTAACCTTAGCACAGCTTTTCACCCGCAGACTGATGGTCAGTCGGAGCGCACGATTCAGGTTCTTGAGGACATGTTGCGGGCTTGTGTTATGGATTTTGGGGGTCAGTGGGACCAGTATTTGCCTTTGGCAGAGTTTGCGTACAACAACAGCTACCAACTCGAGTATTTAGATGGCCCCATTCGAGGCCTTACATGGTAGGCGTTGTCGCTCTCCAGTTGGTTTGTTTGAGTCTACAGAGCCCAGGACGCATGGTACAGACTTGATGCGAGAGGCTTTAGATCATGTGAGGGTGATTCAAGATAGGCTCAGGACAGCCCAGAGTAGACATCAGAGTTATGCAGACCGTAGGCGTCGACTGTTGAAATTTGCTGTGGTGATAGAGTATTCCTCCGTGTGTCGCCCATGAAGGGTGTAATGAGATTTGGGAGGCGGGGCAAGCTTAGCCCCAGGTATATAGGTCCTTTTGAGATATTGAGGACAGTTGGAGAGGTCGCATATGAGTTAGCTTTGCCCCCGGCCTTTTCAGCTATTCACCCAGTTTTTTATGTTTCGATGTTGCGTCGGTATGTTCCAGATGAGTCCTATGTGATTCAGTATTATGCAGTTGACTTGGATGACATTTTGAGATACATTGAGGAGCCAGTTGCAATTTTGGCCAGAGATGTCAAACGGTTGCGATCCAGAGCCATTCCTGTGATTGAGGTCCATTGGAGACATCGTCCAGTTGAGGAGGCTACCTGGGAGACCGAGCATGAGATGCGGGCGCAGTTCCACGGCTTATTTGAGCCTTCAGGTACTTCTTGACTCTTACTTTCGCGGACGAAAGTTTTTTTAGTAGTGGATATTGTAATGACCCTCCAGGTCATTTTTAAATTAAAGCATTCATTCAATCGTTTAGAGCGTTCCTGTAGCGACCCCAAGTAATTTATGACTTGCT
>NW_006239258.1:681738-683706 GCF_000226075.1 Solanum tuberosum | reverse complement strand
CGAGGCTTTAGGTTCCCGTTGTGGAATCTGGCTCAAAACGATACTGGGTGTGGGACCCACTTTTCAACGAAGCGATCTCCAATGACTTCACCATTGAGTCCGATATATCATTTGCAATCAGATTCCATATATGTTTTGTGTTTTTACGATGCCGAACGAGTTCGGAACATCGAAATTTAAGTTTGAAGAGTTGAATTCTAACGCGGTGGTGACGTGGCAGAGCCACGCGACGCCACGTGGCAGCGTGTTGAAATCTGGACATTCCATATTTAAGGACAATTTTCGTCCATTTTTTTCCCCTCATCTTCAAACATAGATATCTCCTCCATTTTAAGCTCAAATTAGGTGATTCAAAAGGCTAATTTCAAGAGAATTTCGTGGGGAATCTAGAGGTGAACTAAGAAACGCGAGGGGAGGCTTCAATTGAGGTAAGGAATCTAATTTAGCCACTACTAGAGTAATTTTCGGAATGAATTGTTGTTGAACTTTGAATGGTTAGATCTTGATCATCTTAGGTCCGTTTGGAGTCATTCTTTAGGCTAACTTGTAGATTTTTTCGCAAGGATTGTCGTGGTATAATCTGTTTGGGTTGGAAGGGTCTCGTCTTTCCAGAAATTGGTGATCAAGGGGCTGCCAAGTCGTAAGTCAAGACTTATTAATGATTTTAATTGTTGGGGCTCATTTTCTATGTTTTAGGCATCTTTTTGTGCTAAATTTTAGGTTATTAATTTAGTAAGGTATTTGGGACGTTTTCACGAATTCATTTTTCGGATTCCAATTGTGGTTCCCACAATCCCGTTTTAGACCCAATTTTGGGTCCATCTCCGAAAAATATAATTTTGGTGTCAACATATTCGTAATGACGAGGTGATTAACCTTTTGAAAGTGGGGAAGCATTTGGAGACCGTTCGGAGGGGAAAAGCTACGGTACCGTGAGTTGGAGCACGCGTGATCGGCTTTCAGGTAGGCTATGGCTTCCCCCTCGTGAGATTGACCATGTTTACGCAATTGCTTATTGATTTGCTTGAGTATGGAGGGGTTCGGGTGTCGAGCATGCTAAAATTTTCTATAATTCCTGCCTTAGCCCTTATTTCGGGAAATTGTTGAATTATGACAGCATGACTCTTGATATTATTGAACATTCATACCTTGTGGTGTATCTGATAATATTGATTTGAAGTATGTTTGGCCTTAGTCTAGGCTTAGACTAGTGTTGCCACAGACTTGCGAGGTTTCGGATGCCGTTAGGCAGTAGAACTTTTTCCGATGTCGTTACGGGGGGTCAGCTCTTTGTAGACTGATATAGCAAACTTGAGTCTAATAGTCTGAGCCTTAGCTAGGAGGTAACTCATCTTATGACCTTGTATCCATAATGCCCTGTCTTTGTTGCCTGTACGCACGTGTACATACCCACATTTGCTACTCTTTTGCCCTTGATTGTGACCCTTTATTTGCATTTCAGTTTACTTTTGCTTATCTTGCTCAGTTGGTATGACGCCTACTGGGTACCTGTTGATTTGGTACTCATACTACACTCTGCATCTATTTTCGTGATGCAGGTCCGAGTAATAGCTACCGACATTCATTCGAGCCAGCTGCGGTCGTGATCGGAGGCAAGGGTGAGCACACAACGTCTTGGAGTTGCCCGTCTCCTTCTGTACTTACTTTTGCTTGTCTTTCTCCTTTTGAGACAGCTTGTTTCTGTAGTACACTTTTAGTACTTGTACTTTTGTTAACAGCTCTGTACTTGTGACTTTGAGGTTTTGGGAGGAATTCATTTTGTGTATATAGGTCTAGTCGCTTCCGCCCGTTCATTGCATGTTCTTGTTATATTTATTACGATTTTAGGTTGATTGGTTGATTTCTACCCTAAATCCCATTACTTCGAGTTCTGGGATATGGGTCGGCTTTCCTACTGGTGGGTCATATAGTAGGCGCCATCAGGACCTGAGAAATTGGGTCTTGACA
>NW_006239258.1:674966-681582 GCF_000226075.1 Solanum tuberosum | reverse complement strand
ACTGTCGTGCATTGTGTGTCTTATCGGTTTCTGAAAATCTTACTTGTTCCACTCCTTTACAGGGATGGCTGTCACACGTGGTAGTGCCCTAGCTAGGGGTAGAGGCCGAATTCGAGCAACACCAGCCTAGGACCGAGAGAAACCTCCGTAGTCCGTGATAGAGCCACCAGCAGCTCCAGCACAGCAGCAACCGATGGTCCCAGAACCAGCCCAGCAACCGCCCGAGCCTGTGGCAGATCCAGGTATACAGGCGATGCTCGTACAGATACTAGCTGCCATTGGGGGTTTGTAGCAGTTCCCAGCTCCAGCCGCTCCAGTACCACAGGGCCAGCCTGTACTAGCGGCACCGGTTGTTCAGCCTGACAAGTTGGAGGGCGTCATGCCACTTCGGGAGCAGAAGATGCTCGAGGTGTTCCTTAGACTATCACCGTAGAGGTTTTCTGGGGTTGTGGGTGAGGATGCCCACGAGTTTCTACTTACTTGCCGCGAGCGGCTACAGAGTTTGGGCTTAGTGGAGTCGAGAGGAGCAGACTTCACCGCTAACCAGCTAGACGGTCCCGCCAGGCGGTGGTGGCGTACATACTTAGAGACCAGGCCAATTGGGTCTCCACCGGTCACATGGACTGAGTTTTCAGAGGCCTTCTTGGCCCGATTTATTCCTAGGAGCATCAGAGATCAGTTTTCTCGGTTAGAGCAGGGCTCCATGACAGTATCAGGGTATGAGGCCCGATTCTACGAGCTCTCCAGGCATGCCGACGTGATATTACCTACTGAGGAGAGATATTGCGGATTATGTATCGCGTTGCTTGAGTTGTCAGCAGGTTAAGGCCGAGCATTTGAGGCTTGGTGGCGAGCTTCAGTGATTACCCATTCCTGCGTGGAAATGGGAGAGTATTACCATGGACTTCGTTGTAGGATTACCCCGCACTTCCCGTGGTCTTGATAGTATTTGGTTCATCGTGGATCGATTGACCAAGTCAGCACACTTCATTCCTGTACATACTTCCTACAGTAGGGAGAGGTTAGCCCGTATCTACATTCGAGAGGTGGTACATCTTCATGGTGTGCCTGTTTCCGTCATCTCAGACCGGGGACCACAATTCACATCTAACTTCTGGAGGACCTTCCAGGATGAGTTGGGTACCCGTGTTGACCTTAGTACAGCTTTCAACCCGCAGACTGATGGTCAGTCGGAGCGCAAGATTTAGGTGCTTGAGGACATGTTGCGGGCTTGTGTTATGGATTTTGGGGGTCAGTGGGACCAGTATTTGCCTTTGGCAGAGTTTGCGTACAACAACTGCTACCACTCGAGTATTCAGATGGCCCCATTCGAGGCCTTATATGGTAGGTGTTGTCGCTCTCCTGTTGGTTGGTTTGAGTCTATAGAGCCGAGGCCGCACGGTACAGACTTGATGCGAGATGCTTTAGATCATGTGAGGGTGATTCAAGATAGGGTCAGGATAACCCAGAGTAGACATCAGAGTTAGGCAGACCGTAGGCGTCGACTGTTGAAATTTTCTGTTGGTGATAGAGTATTCCCCCGTGTGTTGCCCACGAAGGGTGTAATGCGATTTGGGAGGCGGGGCAAGCTTATCCCCAGGTATATAGGTCCTTTTGAGATATTGAGGACTGTTGGAGAGGTCGCATATGAGTTAGCTTTGCCCCGGTACCTTTCAGCTATTCACCCAGTTTTTCTATGTTCGATGTTCCTCCGGTATGTTACAGATGAGTCCCATGTGATTCAGTATGATCCAGTTGACTTGGATGACAGTTTGAGATACATTGAGGAGCCAGTTGCTATTTTGGCCAGAGATGTCAGACGGTTGCGTTCCAGAGCCATTCCTGTGGTTAAGGTCCATTGGAGACATCATCCAGTTTAGGAGGCTACCTGGGAGACCGAGCAAGAGATGCGGGATTATGGGAGCCCGGCGGAATTAGTTAGATTCTTTATCTTTGTTGCCTGTACACTCGTGTACATACCCACATTTACTACTCTTTTGCCCTTGATTGTGACCCTTTATTTGCATTTCAGTTCACTTTTGCTTATCTTGCTCATTCGGCCTGACGCCTATTGGGTACCAGTTGATTTGGTACTCATACTACACTCTGCATCTATTTTCGTGATGCAGGTCCGAGTACTAGCTACTGACATTCATTCGAGCCAGCTGCGGTCGTGATCGGAGGCAAGGGTGAGCACATAACGTCTTGGAGTTGCCCATCTCCTTCTGTACTTACTTTTGCTTGTCTTTCGCCTTTTGAGACAGCTTGTTTTTGTGGTCCACTTTTAGGACTTGTACTTTTGTTAACAGCAGTGTACTTGTGACTTCCAGGTTTTGGGAGGAATTCATTTTGGGTATATAGGTCTAGTCGCTTCCGCCCGTTCATTGCATGTTCTTGTTGTATTTATTACTATTTTAGGTTGATTGGTTGTTTTCTACCCTAACATCCCATTACTTCGAGTTGCGGGATATGGGTCGGCTTGCCTACTGGTGGGTCATATAGTAGGCGCCATCAGGACCTGAGAAATTGGGTCTTGACAAATTGGTATCAGAGCCCCAGGTTAGTCGGTCTCACTTGTACAGAGCTAATGTCTAGTAGAGTCCTGCAGATCGGTACGGAGACGTCCGTTACTTATCTTCGGGAGGCTAGAGGATGTCTTTAGGAATGCGTCGCTTTTGTATAACGGTCGTGCATTGTGTGTCTTATCGATTTCGGAAAATCTTACTTGTTCCACTCCTTTACAGGGATGGCTCGCACGCGTGGTAGTGCCCCAGCTAGGGGTAGAGGCCGACCTCGAGCAACACCAGCCAAGGACCGAGAGAAATCTCTATAGCCCGTGATAGAGCCACCAGCAGCTCCAGCACAGCAGCAACCGATGGGCCCAGAACCAGCCCATTTACCGCCTGAGTCAGCTAGGGGTAGAGGCCGACCTCGAGCAACACCAGCCAAGGACCGAGAGAAATCTCTATAGCCCGTGATAGAGCCACCAGCAGCTCCAGCACAGCAGCAACCGATGGGCCCAGAACCAGCCCATTTACCGCCTGAGTCTGTGGCAGCTCCAGGTATACAGGCGATGCTCGTACAGATACTAGCTGCCATTGGGGGTATGTAGCAGTCCCAAGCTCCAGCCGCTCCAGTACCACAGGGCCAGCCTGTACCAGCGGCACCGGTTGTTCAGCCTGACGAGTTGGAGGGCGTCATGCCACTTCGGGAGCAGAAGATGCTCGGGGTGTTCCTTACACTATCACCGCCGAGGTTTTCTGGGGCTGTGGGTGAGGATGACAACGAGTTTCTACTTACTTTCCGCGAGTGGCTACAGACTTTGGGTTTAGTGGAGTCGAGAGGAGCAGACTTCACCGCTAACCAGCTAGACGGTCCCGCCAGGGAGTGGTGGCGTACATACTTAGACCCCAGGCCAGCTGGGTCTCCACCGGTCACATGGACTAAGTTTTTAGATGCCTTCTTGACCCAATTTATTCCTAGGAGCGTCAGAAATCAGCTCAGAGATCAGTTCGCTGTGTTAGAGCAGGGCTCCATGACAGTATCATAGTATGAGGCCCGATTCTACGAGCTCTCCAGGCATGCCGACATGATATTACCTACTGAGGAGAGATATTACGGATTATGTATCGCATTGCTTGAGTTGTCAGCAGGTTAAGGCCGGGCATTTGAGGCCTTGTGGCGAGCTTCAGAGATTACGTATTCCTGAGTGGAAATGGGAGAGTATCACCATGGACTTCGTTGTAGGATTACCACGCACTTCTCGTGGTCTTGATAGTATTTGGGTCATCGTGGATCGATTGACCAAGTCAGCACACTTCATTCCTGTCCATACTTCCTACAATGCTGAAAGGTTAGCCCGTATCTACATTTGAGAGGTGGTTCGTCTTCATGGTGTGCTTGTTTCCATTATCTCAGACCGAGGACCACAATTCACATCTAGCTTCTGGAGGACCTTCCAGGATGAGTTGGGTAGCCGTGTTGACCTTAGTACAGCTTTCCACCCGCAGACTGATGGTCAGTCGGAGCGCAAGATTCAGGTGCATGAGGACATGTTGCGGGCTTGTGTTATGGATTTTGGGGGTCAGTGGGACCATTATTTGCCTTTCGCAGAGTTTGCGTACAACAACAGCTACAACTCGAGTATTCAGATGGCCCCATTCGAGGCCTTATATGGTAGGCGTTGTCGCTCTCCAGTTGGTTGGTTTGAGTCTATAGAGCCCAGGTTGTATGGTACAGACTTGATGCGAGAGGCTTTACATCATGTGAGGGTGATTCAAGATAGGCTCAGGACAGCCCAGAGTAGACATCAGAGTTATGCAGACCATAGGCGTCGACTGTTGAAATTTGTTCTTGGTGATAGAGTATTCCTCCGTGTGTCTCCCATGAAGGGTGTAATGAGATTTGGGAGGCGGGGCAAGCTTAGCCCCAGGTATATAGGTCCTTTTGAGATATTGAGGACAGTTGGAGAGGTCACATATGAGTACGCTTTGCCCCCGGCCTTTACAGATATTCACCCAGTTTTTCATGTTTCGATGTTGCACCGATATGTTCCAGATTAGTCCCATGTAATTCAGTATGATACAGTTGACTTGGATGATAGTTTGAGATACATTGAGGAGCCAGTTGCTATTTTGGCCAGAGATGTCAGACGGTTGCGTTCCAGAGCCATTCCTGTGATTAGGGTCCATTGGAGACATCGTCCAGTTGAGGAGGCTTCCTGGGAGACCGAGCATGAGATGCGGGCGCAATTCCACGGCTTATTTGAACCTTCAGGTACTTCTTGACTCTTACTTTCGCGGACGAAAGTTCTTTTAGTAGTGGATATTGTAATGACCCTCCAGGTCATTTTTAAATTAAAGTATTCATTCCATTGTTTAGAGCATTCTTGTAACGACCCCAGGTCATTTATGACTTGCTAGCACTGACTGTTCGATCGTCTGGTCGTTCGTTTGGGATTTTAGGCCCGTTTCCCTGTTTTGGAGATTTTATAACTTGAAAATTTGACTTTGGTCAACATTCTTGGAAGACGTGCTCAGATGAAAATTCTGACATCTAGATTAGCTTCGGAATATCGATTCTTCTCTAGAACGACCATTTGTTCACTTCCCGAGGCTTTAGGTGCCCGTTGTGGAATCAAACTCAAAACGATACTGGGTGTGGGACCCATTTTTCATTGAAGCAATCTCCAATGGAAATTCTCACTTCACCTTTGAGTCTGAAATATCATTTCCAATCAGATTCCATATATGGTTTGTGTTTTTACGATTCTGAACGAGTCTGGAACATCGAATTTTAAGTTTGAAGAGTTGTTAAATTCTGACGCGGTGGTGACGTGGCAGAGCCACGCTACGCCATGTTGCAGCGTTGTTGAAAATTTCCAGATTTAAGAACAATTTTCGTCCATTTTTTTCCCTCATCTTCAAACATAGATATCTCCTCCATTTTAAGCTCAAATTAGGTGATTCAAAAGACTAATTTCAAGATAATTTCGTGGGGAATCTAGAGGTGAGCTCAGAAACGCGAGGGGAGGCTTCGTTTGAGCTAAGGAATCGAATTTAGCTACTGCTAGAGTGATTTTTCGGAATGAATTGTTGTTGAACTTTGAAAGGTTAGATCTTGATCATCTTAGGTCCGTTTTGAGTCATTCTTGAAGCTAACTTGTAGAGTTTTTCGCAAAGATCGTCGTGCTATAATCTGTTTGGGTTGGAAGGGTCTCGTTTTTCCAGAAATTGGTGATCAAGGGGCTGCCAAGTCGTAAGTCAAGAGTTATTAATGATTTTAATTGTTGGGGCTCATTTGCAATGTTTTAGGCATCTTTTTGTGCTAAATTTTGGGGTATTAGTTTAGTAAGGTATTTGGGACGTTTTCACGGATTCGTTTTCGGCATTCCAATTGTGGGTCCCACAATTCCGTTTTAGACCCAATTTTGGGTCCGTCTCCGAAAAATATAATTTTTGTGTCAACATATTAGTAATGACGAGGTGATTCACCTTTTGACAGTGGGGAAGCATTTGGAGACCGTTCGGACGCGAAAAGCTCTGGTACCGTGAGTTGGAGCACGCGTGATCAGCTTTCAGGTAGGCTATGGCTTCCCCCTCATGAGATTGAGCATGTTAAGGCAATTTTTTATTGATTTGCTTGAGTATGGAGGGGTCCGGGTGTCGAGCATGCTAAATTTCTATAATTCCTGCCTTTGCCCTTATTTCGGGAAATTGTTGAATTATGACAGCATGACTCTTGATATTATTGAACATCCATACCTTGTGGTGTATATGATAATATTGATTTGAAGTATGTTTGGGTCTTGGTCTAGGCTTAGACTAGTGGTGCCATCGACTTGCGAGGTTTCGGATGCAGTTAGGTAGTAGAACTTTTTTCGACGTCGTTTCGGGGAGTCAGCTCCTTGTAGACTGATATAGCAGACTTGAGTCTAATAGTCTGAGCCTCAGCTAGGCGGTAACTCAGCTTATGACCTTGTAGAGTCCTACAGATCGGTACGGAGACGTCCGTTACTTATCTTCGGGAGGCTTCAGGATGTCTTTAGGAACGTGTCGCTTTTGTATCACTGTCGTGCATTGTGTGTCTTATCGGTTTCTGAAAATCTTACTTGTAC
>NW_006239258.1:668740-674599 GCF_000226075.1 Solanum tuberosum | reverse complement strand
AGGGCTCCATGACAGTATCAGAGTATGAGGCACGATTCCACGAGCTATCTAGGTATGCCGCCATTATATTAGCTACTGGGGAGGAGAGGGTTCGTTGTTTTGTTCGGGGTTTGAGACTACAGTTGCGGATTGAGACTCAGTCTTTAGTCTCAGCGGGCTGCTCATTTCTGGATTTAGTGGACTATGTCCGCACTATTAAGCAGCTACGTCGCGAGGCCCAAGGGGGCAGCGACAAGAGAGCTATACATGAGGATAGTCATGATAGGCGCCATTTCAGACCCCGAGAGTCTTATGATAGATCTCAGCAGAGGTTTCAGTCGGGTCAGTCTAGTCGCCCCTTCCAGGCATCGGAGGGTGATCGGCACCGCCATATTGGTTTTAGTACCGGTCATAGTCGGGGCCGAGATAGTTCTCAGATGGACTCTTCTGGACAGGGCAGCCGACCTACAGCTCTCAGTCGACAGTCCCAGGGGTGTTATGAGTGTGGGGATTTAGATCATTGGGCCCGCGAGTGTCCCCATCGCAGGTTAGCCTTACCCGCTCCACAGGCAGCTAGGCATGCGCCAGCACCTCCGATTTGATCACAGGTACAGTGTTATTATGCCATCAACCCGCATCCACCTTATTTGATCCAGACTCTACTTATTCTTATATATCTGTTTATTGTGCTCCTCGATTGAGCATGGGACCAGAGCTATTGGTTGAGCCGTTGCGTGTTTCGACCCCGGTAGGCGATTCTTTAGTAGTGGATCAGGTATTTAGATCCTATGTGGTGACTATTCAGAGGCGAGACACTAGGGTTGATCTCATTTTGCTTGACATGGTGGATTTTGATTTGATTTTGGGTATGGATTGGTTATCCCCCCACCGTGCGGTCTTGGATTTCTATGCCAAGACCGTTACTTTAGCCGTGCCTGGTATTCCACCAATGGTGTGGTGGGTCTCTTGTAGTGGCACGCCAGTTGGAGTGATATCTTTTCTTCGGACCCAGAGGTTGATGGCTAGCGGGTGTTTGGCTTATTTAGCTTATGTTAGAGATGTTAGTAGGGAGGGTCCTACCATTGATTCGGTACCTATTGTTCGAGAGTTTACAGATGTGTTTCCTGCCGATCTGCCAGGTCTCCCTCCTGATCGTGACATTGACTTACCTATTATAGTAGAGCCGGGCACTAAGCCCATTTCTACACCACCGTACTGTGTGGCCCCCGTAGAGGTCAAGGAGCTCAGTGTTCAGATTCAAGATCTCTTAGATAAGGGATTCATTCGGCCTAATGAATCGCCTTGGGGTGCCCCAGTCCTCTTCGTGAAGAAGAAGCACGGTACACTGCGATTGTGCATCGACTACAGGCAGTTGAACAAGGTCACGGTGAAGAACCGTTTCCCATGCCTAGGATTGATGATCTATTTGACCAACTTCAGGGTGCCGTGGTATTTTCTAAGATTGATTTAAGATCCGGCTATCACCAGTGGAGGATTAGGGCAGCGGACGTCCCTAACGCTGCATTTAGGACTCGTTACGGCCGCTATGAGTTTCTAGTGATGTCTTTTGGGTTGACTAACGCCCCTGCCGCCTTCATGGACTTGATGACACGTGTGTTCAGGCCATACCTTGATTTATTTGTCATTGTCTTCATTGATGACATACTGGTATACTCGCGGAGCCGGAGTGAGCATGAGCAACATTTGAGGATAGTGCTCCAGACATAGAGAGGCCAGCGACTTTATGCCAAGTTCTCAAAGTGGGAGTTTTGACTTGAGTCCGTAGCATTCTTGGGGCACGTGGTGTCTAAGGATGGCATTATGGTAGATTCCGCTAAGATTGAGGCCATTCGTGATTGGGTCAAGCCCACCTCTGTGACTGATATTCGTAGCTTCCACCTCTGTGACTGAGATTCGTAGCTTCATCGGATTGGCAGGCTACCACATGTATTTTGTTGAGGGATTTTCTACTATAGCAACGCCTTTGACTCGGTTGACTCGCCAGGATGTTCCGTTTGTGTGGTCGGAGGAGTGTGAGAGGTGCTTTCTGAGGCTTAAGGAGTTGCTTACCACCACTCTTATATTGACTCTTCCAGTTGAGGGCGAGAGGTTTACTCTTTATTGTGACGCATCCGGCATTGGTTTGGGTTGTGTACTGATGCAGTAGGGCCGCGTTATTGCTTATGCGTTGAGGAAGCTTAAGCCGCACGAGCGCAACTACCCCACTCATGACTTAGTGTTGGCGGCAGTAGTTTTTGCGCTTAAGATTTGGAGGCATTACCTGTATAGAGTTCGATGCGAGATCTATACTGATCACAGGAGCCTTCAGTACATTATGAGCCAGAGGGATCTTAATTCGAGACAGCGCCGCTGGATTGAGCTCCTTAAGGACTATGACCTCTCTATTCTCAACCATTTGGGCAAGGCGAATGTCCTAGCGGACGCCTTGAGTGGGAAAGCAGTGAGTATGGTCATCCAGTCCTTAGCTAACTGGGTGATACGGCTTGATATCTTTAATTCCCGGTGTGTACTGGATTATGTGGACGCTCAGTCATCTCTGCTGGATCGGATTCGCAGCCGTCAGTTTGAGGATGAGGACTTAGTGGCACTTGGAGATCCAGTTTTGGGAGGTGACACCGGCCTGGCTACCTTAGATTTAAATGGGGTTTTAAGATTTGGTGATGGACTTTGTGTTCCAAGAGTTGGAGGTTTGATTCAGATGATTTTTACCGAGGCCCATGAGTCCAAATATTATATTCATCCGGGCACAGCTAAGATGTATCAGGACTTGCGACAGCACTACTGGTGGAGCGGCATGAGGAGAGATATTGCGGATTATGTATCTTGTTGCTTGAGTTGTCAGAAGGTTAAGGCCGAGCATTTAAGGCCTGGTGGCGAGCTTCAGAGATTACTCATTCCTGAGTGGAAATGGGAGAGGATCACCATGGACTTCGTTGTAGGATTACACCGCACTTCCCGTGGTCTTGATAGTATTTGGGTCATCGTGGATCGATTGACCAAGTCAGCACACTTCATTCCTGTCCATACTTCCTACAGTGCTGAGAGGTTAGCCCGTATCTACATTCGAGAGGTGGTTCGTCTTCATGATGTGCCTGTTTCCATCATCTCAGACCGGGGCCCACAGTTCACATCTAGCTTCTTGAGGACCTTCCAGGATGAGTTGGGTAACCGTGTTGACCTTAGTACAGCTTTCCACCCGCAGACTGATGGTCAGTCGGAGCGCACGATTCAGGTTCTTGAGGACATGTTGCGGGCCTGTGTTATGGATTTTGGGGGTCAGTGGGCCCAGTATTTGCCTTTGGCAGAGTTTGCGTACAAGATAGGCTCAGGACAGCCCAGAGTAGACATCAGAGTTATGCAGACCGTAGGCGTCGACTGTTGAAATTTGTTGTTGGTGATAGAGTATTCCTCCGTGTGTCGCCCATGAATGGTGTAATGAGATTTGGTTGGCGGGGCAAGCTTAGCCCTAGGTATATAGGTCCTTTTGAGATATTGAGGACAGTTGGAGAGGTCGCATATGAGTTAGCTTTGCCCCCGGCCTTTTCAGCTATTCACCCAGTTTTTCATATTTCGATGTTGCGCCGGTAAGTTCCTGATGAGTCCCATGTGATTCAGTATGATGCAGTTGATTTGGATGACAGTTTGAGATACATTGAGGAGCCAGTTGCTATTTTGGTCAGAGATGTCAGACAGTTGCGTTCTAGAGCCATTCCTGTGGTTAAGGTCCATTGGAGACATCGTCCAGTTGAGTAGGCTACCTGGGAGACCTAGCATGAGATGCGGGCGCAGTTCCACGGCTGATTTGAGCCTTCAGGTACTTCTTGACTCATACCTTCGCGGACGAAAGTTCTTTTAGTAGTGGTTACTGTAATTAAAGCATTCATTCCATTGTTTAGAGCGTTCATGTACGACCCCAGGTCATTTATGACTTGCTGGCACTGACTGTTCGATCGCCTGATCTTTCGTTTGGGTTTTAGGCCCGTTTCCCTGTTTTGGAGATTTTATAACTTGAAAAGTTGACTTTGGTCAACCTTCTTGGAAGACTTGTTCAGATGAAAATTCTGACAGCTAGGTTAGCTTCGGAATATCGATTTTGGTTTAGAACGACACTTTCTTCACTTCCCGAGGCTTTAGATGCCCGTTGTGGAATCTGGCTCAAAACGATACGGGGTGTGGTACCCACTTTTCATCGAAGCGATCTCCAATGGAAATTCCGACTTCACCGTTGAGTCCGAAATATCATTTCCAATCGGATTCCATATATAGTTAGTGTTTTTACGATTCTGAACGAGTCTGGAACATCGAAATTAAAGTTTGAAGAGTTGTTGAATTTTAACGCGACGGCACGTGGCAGCGTGTTGAAATCTGGAAATTTCCAGATTTAAGAACTATTTTCGTCAGATTTTTTTCCAACATCTTCAAACATAGATATCTCCTCCATTTTAAGCTCAAATTAGGTGATTCAAAAGGCTAATTTCAAGAGAATTCCATGGGGAATCTAGAGGTGAACTCAGAAACGCGAGGGGAGGCTTTGTTTGAGGTAAGGGATCGAATTTGGCTACTGCTAGAGTGATTTTCGGAATGAATTGTTGTTGAACTTTGAAAGGTTAGATCTTGATCATCTTAGGTCCGTTTTGAGTCATTTTTTAGGCTAACTTCTAGAGTTTTTCGCAAGGATCATCGTGGTTTAATATGTTTGGGTTGGAAGGGTCTCGTTTTTTCAGAAATTGGTGATCAAGGGGCTGCCAAGTCGTAAGTCAAGACTTATTAATGATTTTAATTGTTGGGGCTCATTCGCTATGTTTTAGGCATCTTTTTGTGCTAAATTTTGAGGTATTAGTTTAGTAAGGTATTTGGGACGTTTTCACGGATTACTTTTCAGGATTCCAATTGTGGGTCCCACAGTCCCATTTTAGACCCAATTTTGGGTCCGTCTCCGAAAAATATAATTTTGGTGTCAACATATTTGTAATGACGAGGTGATTAACCTTTTGATAGTGGGGAAGCATTTGGAGACCGTTCGGAGGGGAAAAGCTCTGGTACCGTGAGTTGGAGCACGCGTGATCGTCTTTCATGTAGGCTATGGCTCCCCCCTCGTGAGATTGAGCATGTTTAGGCAATTTTTTATTGATTTGCTTGAGTATGGAGGGGTTTGGGTTTCGAGAATGCTAAATTTCTATAATTCCTACCTTAGCCCTTATTTCGGGAAATTGTTGAATTATGACAGCATCACTCTTGATATTATTGAACATCCATACCTTGTGGTGTATATGATAATATTGATTTGAAGTATGTTTGGCCTTAGTCTAGGCGTAGACTAGTGTTGTCATAGACTTGCGAGGTTTCGAATGCCGTTAGGCAGTAGAACTTTTTCCGACGTCGTTTCGGGGGGTCAGCTCCTTGTAGACTGATATAGTAGACTTGAGTCTAATAGTCTGACCCTTAGCTAGGCGGTAACTTAGCTTATGACATTGTATCCATAATGCCCTATCTTTGTTGCCTGTACGCTCGTGTACATACCCACATTTGCTACCCTTTTGCCCTTGATTATGACCCTTTATTTGCATTCAGTTCACTTTTGCTTATCTTGCTCAGTTGGCCTGACGCCTACTGGGTACCTGTTGATTTGGTACTCATACTACACTTTGCATTTATTTTCGTGATGCAGGTCCGAGTACTAGCTACTGACATTCATTCGAGCCAGCTGCGGTCGTGATCGGAGGCAAGGGTGAGCACACAACGTCTTGGAGTTGCCCGTCTCCTTCTGTACTTACTTTTGCTTGTCTTTCGCCTTTTGAGACAGCTTGTTTCTGTGGTCCACTTTTAGGACTTGTACTTTTGTTAACAGCTCTGTACTTT
>NW_006239258.1:659000-667708 GCF_000226075.1 Solanum tuberosum | reverse complement strand
GCATTGTGTGTCTTATCGGTTTCTGAAAATCTTACTTGTTCCACTCCTTTATGGGGATGGCTCTCACGCGTGGTAGTGCCCCACCTAGGGGTAGAGGCCGACCTCGAGCAACACCAGCCGAGGACCAAGAGAAAACTCCGTAGCCCGTGATAGAGCCACGAGCAGCTCCAGCACAGCAGCAACCGATGGTCCCAGAACCAGCCCAACCACCGCCCGAGCCTGTGGCAGTTCCAGGTATACAGGCGATGCTCATACAGATACTAGCTGCCATCGGGGGTATGTAGATGTCCCCAGCTCCAGCTGCTCCAATACCACAGGGCCAGACTGTACCAGCGTCACCGGTTGTTCAGCCTGACGAGTTGGAGGGCGTCATGCCACTTCGGGAGCAGAAGATGCTCGGGGTGTTCCTTAGACTATCACCACCGAGGGTGAGGATTCCCACGAGTTTCTACTTACTTGCCGCGAGCGGCTACAAACTTTGGGTTTAGTGGAGTCGAGAGGAGCAGACTTCACCGCTAACCAGCTAGACGGTCCTGCCAGGCAGTGGTGGCATATATACTTAGAGACCAGGCCAATTGGGTCTCCACCGATCACATGGACTGGGTTTTCAGAGGCCTTCTTGGCCCGATTTATTCCCAGAAGCATCAGAGATCAGTTTGCTCGATTAGAGAAGGGCTCCATGACAGTATCAGAGTATGAGGCCCGATTCTACGAGCTCTCCAGGCATGCCGACATGATATTACCTACTGAGGAGAGATATTGCGGATTATGTATCGCGTTGCTTGAGTGGTTAGCAGGTTAAGGCCGAGCATTTGAGGCCTGGTGGCGAGCTTCAGAGATTACCTATTCCTGAGTGGAAATGGGAGAGTATCACCATGGACTTCGTTGTAGGATTACCCCGCACTTCCCGTGGTCTTGATAGTATTTGGGTCATCGTGGATCGATTGACCAAGTCAGCACACTTCATTCCTGTACATACTTCCTACAGTGGTGAGAGGTTAACCCGTATCTACATTCGAGAGGTGGTACGTCTTCATGGTGTGCCTTTTTCTATTCATCTCAGACCGGGGACCACAGTTCACATCTAGCTTCTGGAGGACCTTCCAGGATGAGTTGGGTACCCGTGTTGACCTTAGTACAGTTTTCCACCCGCAGACTGATGGTCAGTCGGAGCGCATGATTAAGGTTCTTGAGGACATGTTGCGGGCTTGTGTTATGGATTTTGGAGGTCAGTGGGACCAGTATTTGCCTTTGGCAGAGTTTGCGTACAACAACAGCTACCACTCAAGTATTCAGATGGCCCCATTCGAGGGCTTATATGGTAGGCGTTGTCGCTCTCCAGTTGGTTGGTTTAAGTCTATAGAGCCCAGGCCGCACGGTACAAAATTGATGCGAGAGGCTTTAGATCATGTGAGGGTGATTCAAGATAGGCCAGGACAACCCAGAGTAGACATCAGAGTTATGCAGACCGTAGGCGTCGACTGTTGAAATTTGTGGTTGGTGATAAAGTATTCCTCCGTGTGTCACCCATGAAGGGTGTAATGAGATTTGGGAGGCGGGGCAAGCTTAGCCCCAAGTATATAGGTCCTTTTAAGATATTGAGGACAGTTGGAGAGGTCGCATATGAATTAGCTTTGCCCCCGGACTTTTCAGCTATTCACCCAGTTTTCATGTTTCGATGTTCCGCCGGTATGTTACAGATGAGTCCCATGTGATTCAGTATGATGCAGTTGACTTGGATGACTGTTTGAGATACATTGAGGACCGAGTTGCTATTTTGGCCAGAGATGTCAGATGGTTGCGTTCCAGAGCCATTCCTGTGGTTAAGGTCCATTGGAGACATCGTCCAGATTATGAGGCTACCTGGGTGACCGAGCATGAGATGCGGGCGCAATTCCCCGGATTATTCGAGCCTTCAGGTACTTCTTTACTCTTACCTTTGCGGATGAAAGTTCTTTTAGTAGTGGATACTGTAATGACCCTCCAGGTCATTTTTAAATTAAAGCACACATTCCATCGTTTAGAGCATTCATGTAGTGACCCCAGGTCATTTATGACTTGCTGGCACTGACTGTTCGATGGCCTAGTCGTTCGTTTGGGTTTTAGGCTCATTTCCCTGTTTTGGAGATTTTATAACTTGAAAAGTTGACTTTGGTCAACCTTCTTGGAAGAAGTGCTCAGATGAAAATTCGAATAGCTAGGTTAGCTTCGGAAATATCGATTTTGGTCTAGAACGACCCTTTGTTCACTTCCCGAGGCTTTAGAAGCCCGTTGTGGAATATGGATCAAAACGATACGAGGTGTGGGACCCACTTTTCATCAAAGCGATCTCCAATGGAAATTCCGACTTCACCTTTGAGTCCGAAATATCATTTCCAATAAGATTCCATATATGGTTTGTAATTTTACGATTCCGAACGAGTCTGGAACATCAAAATTTAAGTTTGAAGAGTTGTTGAATTCTAACGCGGTGGTGATGTGGCAGAGCCACGCGACGCCATGTGGCAGCGTGTTGAAATCTGGAGATTTCCAGATTTACGGACAATTTTCGTCCATTTTTTCCCCTTATAGTTGACTCATTAGCTATAGTACCCGGTTCGAGTCCGTGGTCCAGCCCATATAGGTTGACTCATTAGCTATAGTACCCGGTTCGAGTCCGTGGTCCAGCCCATATAGGTTGACTCATTAGCTATAGTACCCGGTTCGAGTCCGTGGTCCAGCCCATATAGGTTGACTCATTAGCTATAGTACCCGGTTCGAGTCCGTGGTCCAGCCCATATAGGTTGACTCATTAGCTATAGTACCCGGTTCGAGTCCGTGGTCCAGCCCATATAGGTTGACTCATTAGCTATAGTACCCGGTTCGAGTCCGTGGTCCAGCCTATATAGGTTGACTCATTAGCTATAGTACCCGGTTCGAGTCCGTGGTCCAGCCCATATAGGTTGACTCGTTAGCTATAGTACCCGGTTCGAGTCCGTGGTCCAGCCCATATAGGTTGACTCGTTAGCTATAGTACCCGGTTCGAGTCCGTGGTCCAGCCCATATAGGTTGACTCGTTAGCTATAGTACCCGGTTCGAGTCCGTGGTCCAGCCCATATAGGTTGACTCGTTAGCTATAGTACCCGGTTCGAGTCTGTGGTCCAGCTTGCACGTGGTGCATTCCTAATTCCTTACTGAAGCTTCAGTTTAGTCCTAATTACTCTCATCTGTATGTTGAGGATTTGAAGGTTGGAGATGTTCCGATTAAAGTCTGGGACGTAATGAGATCTTGGAATATAATTGGGAATGGTTCAGTTAAAGTCTGAAAATTGGTAATATTGTGGTAGACCTTATAGCTCCATTATTTTACTTCAACTGCCGGTGCATCTACCGAGCTTATGGGGGTCCGTGCAGGTGGTTTCTTTTATTGTGCACGAGCGTACCCGTCGGGTTTATGGGATCCCGGCGGAGTTAGTTAAATTCCCCGTCTTTAATGCATGTACGCTCGTGTACATACCCACATTTACTACTCTTTCGCCCTCGATTGTGACCCTTTATTTGCATTTCAGTTCACTTTTGCTTATCTTGTTCAGTCGGCCGATGATGCCTGTCGGGTTTATGGGATCCCGGCGGAGTTAGTTAGATTACCCGTCTTTATTGCATGTACACTCGTGTACATACCCACATTTATTCGAGCCAGCTGCGGTCGTGATCGGAGGCAAGGGTGAGCACACAAGTCCTGGATTTGCCCGTCTCCTTCTGTACTTACTTTTGCTTATCTTTTGCCTTTTTATCTTGCTCAGTCGGCCTGACGCCTACTGGGTACCTGTTGATTTGGTACTCATACTACGTTCTGTATCTATTTTCGTGATGCAGGTTCGAGTACTAACTACCGACGTTGATTCGAGCCAGCTGCGGTCGTGATCGGAGGCAAGGGTGAGCACACAAGTCCTGGATTTGCCCATCTCCTTCTGTACTTACTTTTGCTTGTCTTTTATCTTTTAAGACATCTTGTTTCTATGGTCCACTTTTAGGACTTGTACTTTTGTTAGTAGCTCTGTACTTGTGACTTCCAGGTTTTTGGGAGGAATTCATTTGTGTATATAGGTCTAGTCGCTTCCGCCCGTTCATTGCATGTTCTTGTTATATTTATTACTATTTTAGGTTGATTGGTTGTTTTCTACCCTAACATCCCATTACTTCGAGTTACGGGATATGGGTCGGCTTGCCTACTGGTGGGTCATAGAGTAGGGGCCATCAGGACTTGAGAAATTGGGTCTTGACAAATTGGTATCAGAGCCCCAGGATCGTCGGTCTCACTTGTACAGAGCTAACGTCTAGTAGAATCCTGCAGATCGGTACGAAGACGTCCGTTACTTATCTTCGGGAGGTTACAAGATGTCTTTAGGAACGTGTCGCCTTTGTATAACTGTCGTGCATTGTGTGTCTTATCGGTTTCAGAAAATCTTATTTGTTCCATTCCTTTACAGGGATGGCTCGGACGCGTGGTTGGACCCCAGCTAGGGGTAGAGGCCGACCTCGAGCAACACCAGCCCAGGACCGAGAGAAAACTCCGTAGCCCGTGATAGAGCCACGAGCAGCTCCAGCACAGCAGCAATCGATAGGCCCAGAACCAGCCCAGCCACCTCCCGAGCCTGTGGCAGCTCCAGGTATACAGGCGATGCTCGTACAGATACTAGCTGCCATTGGGGGTATGTAGATGTCCCCAGCTCCAGCCGCTCCAGTACCACAGGGCCAGACTGTACCAGCGGTACCGGGTGTTCAGCCTGACGAGTTGGAGGGCGTCATGCCACTTCGGGAGCAGAAGATGCTCGGGGTGTTCCTTAGACTATCACCCCCGAGGTTTTCTGGGGCTGTGGGTGAGGGTTCCCACGAGTTTCTACTTACTTGCCGCGAGCGGCTACAGACTTTGGGTTTAGTGCAGTCAAGAGGAGCAGACTTCACCGCTAACCAGCTAGACGGTCCTGCCAGGCAGTGGTGGCGTATATACTTAGAGACCAGGCCAATTGTGTCTCCACCGGTCACATGGACTAGGTTTTCAGAGGCCTTCTTGGCCCGATTTATTCCCAGAAGCATCAGAGATCAGTTAGCTCAGTTAGAGAAGGGCTCCATGACAGTATCAGAGTATGAGGCCCAATTCTACGAGGTCTCCAGGCATGCCGACATGATGTTACCTACTGAGGAGAGATATTGCGGATTATGTATCGCGTTGCTTGAGTTGTCAGCAGGTTAAGGCCGAGCATTTGAGGCCTGGTGGCGAGCTTCAGAGATTACCTATTCCTGAGTGGAAATGGGAGAGTATCACCATGGACTTCGTTGTAGGATTACCCCGCACCTCCCGTGGTCTTGATAGTATTTGGGTCATCGTGGATCGATTGACCAAGTCAGCACACTTCATTCCTGTACATACTTCCTACAGTGGTAAGAGGTTAACCCGTATCTACATTCGAGAGGCTGTACGTCTTCATGGTGTGCCTTTTTCCGTCATCTCAGACCGGGGACCACAGTTCACATCTAGCTTCTGGGGGACCTTCCAGGATGAGTTGGGTATCCGTTTTGACATTAGTACTGCTTTCCACCCGCAGACTGATGGTCAGTCGGAGCGCACGATTTAGGTTCTTGAGGACATGTTGCGGGCTTGTGTTATGGATTTTGGGGGTCAGTGGGACCAGTATTTGCCTTTGGCAGAGTTTGCGTACAACAACAACTACCACTCGAGTATTCAGATGGCCCCATTCGAGGGCTTATATGGTAGGCGTTGTCGCTCTCCAGTTGGTTGGTTTGAGTCTATAGAGCCCAGGCCGCACGGTACAGAATTGATGCGAGAGGCTTTAGATCATGTGAGGGTGATTCATGATAGGCTCAGGACAACCCAGAGTACACATCAGAGTTATTCAGACTGTAGGCGTCGACTGTTGAAATTTGCGGTTGGCGATAAAGTATTCCTCCGTGTGGTGTGTCGCCCATGAAGGGTGTAATGAGATTTGGGAGGCGGGGCAAGCTTAGCCCCAAGTATATAGGTCTTTTTGAGATATTGAGGACAGTTGGAGAGGTCACATATGAGTTCGCTTTGCCCCCGGACTTTTCAGCTATTCACCCAGTTTTTCATGTTTCAATGATCCGCCGGTATGTTACAGATGAGTCCCATGTGATTCAGTATGATGCAGTTGACTTGGATGACAGTTTGAGATACATTGAGGAGCCAGTTGTTATTTTGGCCAGAGATGTCAGATGGTTGCGTTCCTGAGCCATTCCTGTGGTTAGGGTCCATTGGAGACATCGTCCAGATTAGGAGGCTACCTGGGTGACCGAGCATGAGATGCGGGCGCAGTTCCCCAGCTTATTTGAGCCTTCAGGTACTTCTTTACTCTTACCTTCGCGGACGAAAGTTCTTTTAGTAGTGGATACTGTAATGACCCTCCAGGTCATTTTTAAATTAAAGCACTCATTTCATTGTTTAGAGCATTTATGTAGCGACCCCAGGTCATTTATGACTTGCTGGCACTGACTGTTCGATCGCCTAGTCGTTCGTTTGGGTTTTAGGCCCATTTCCCTGTTTTGGAGATTTTATAACTTGAAAAGTTGACTTTGGTCAACCTTCTTGGAAGTACGTGCTCAGATGAAAATTTTGATAGCTAGGTTAGCTTCGGAATATCGATTTTGGTCTAGAACGACCCTTTGTTCACTTCCCGAGGCTTTAGATGCCCGTTGTGGAATATGGCTCAAAACGATACGGGGTGTGGGACCCACTTTTCATCGAAGCGATCTCCAATGGAAATTCCTACTTCACCTTTGAGTCTGAAATATCATTTCCAATAAGATTCCATATATGGTTTGTATATTTACGATTCCGAACGAGTCTAGAACATCGAAATTTAAGTTTGAAGAGTTGTTGAATTCTAACGCGGTGGTCACACGGCAGAGCCACGCGACGCCACGTGGCAACGTTGTTGAAAATTTCCAGATTTAAGAACAATTTTCGTCCATTTTTTTGCCCTCATCTTCAAACATAGATATCTCCTCCATTTTAAGCTCAAATTAGGTGATTCAAAAGGCTAATTTCAAGATAATTTCGTGGGGAATCTGGAGGTGAGCTTAGAAACGCGAGGGGAGGCTTCGTTTGAGGTAAGAAATCGAATTTTCGGATGTCGTTGGGCAGTAGAACTTTTTCCGACGTCGTTTCGGGGGGTCAGCTCCTTGTAGACTGATATAGTAGACTTGAGTCTGATAGTCTGAGCCTTAGTTAGGACTTCGGGCGGCCTGCTCCTTCTAGATTGATATAGCAGACTTGAGTCTGATATTCTGAGCCTTAGCTAGGCGGTAACTCAGCTTATGACCTTGTAGCCATAATGCCTTGCTTTTCTATTGGCTACAGTACCCAGTTAGATTTCGTGGTCCAGCTTACCTGTGATCTGATTTTGGCTACAGTACCTGGTTAGAGTCCGTGGTCCGGCCCACCCGTGCCCGACCTTTGGCTACAGCACCCGGTTCGAGTCTGTGGTCCAGCCCATATAGGTTGACTCGTTAGCTATAGTACCCGGTTCGAGTCCGTGATCCAGCTTGCACGTGGTACATTCCTAATTCCTTATTGAAGCTTCAGTTTAGTCCTAATTACTCTCATCTGTAGGTTGAGGTTTTGAAGGTTGGAGATGTTCCGATTAAAGTCCGGGACGTAATGAGATCTTGGAATATAATTGGGAATGGTTCAGTTAAAGTCCGAAAATTGGTAATATTGTGGTAGAACTTATAGCTCCATTATTTTACTTCAACTGCCGGTGCATCTACCGAGCTTATGGGGGTCCGTGCAGGTGGTTTCTTTTATTGTGCACGAGCGTACCCGTCGGGTTTATGGGATCCCGGCGGAGTTAGTTAGGTTACCCGTCTTTATTGCATGTACGCTCGTGTACATACCCACATTTACTACTCTTTCGCCCTTCATTGTGACATTTTATTTGCATTTCAGTTCACTTTTGCTTATCTTGCTCAGTCGGCCGATGATGCCTACTGGGTACCTGTTGTTTTGGTACTCATGCTACGCTCTGCATCTATTTTGTGATGCAGGTCCGAGCACTAGTAGCCAGCGTTGATCGATCTTGGAGTAGACTTATCCGGAGACGGGGGTGAGCACACGGCGTTTTGTACTATTTCAGTCTCCATCTGTATATATAGACTTGTCTTTTTCCTTTCGAGACAGTCCAGTCTCTGTTGTCCAGTTTTGGGACTTATACTCATTTTGTAGTAGCTCTGTACTAGTGACTTCCAGGTTCTGGGAGGGATCTTTATTTGTATATATGTTTTGGGTTGCTTTTGCCTGGTTATATTGTTTGCATGTTCTTGTTATATTTATTACTATTTTAGGTTGATTGGTTGTTTTCTACCCTAACATCCCATTACTTCGAGTTGCGGGATATGGGTCGGCTTGCGTACTGGTGGGTCATATAGTAGGCACCATCAGGACCTGAGAAATTGGGTCTTGACAAATTGGTATCAGAACCCCAGGTTCGTCGGTCTCACTTGTACAGAGCTAACGTCTAGTAGAGTCCTGCAGATCGGTACGGAGACGTCCGTTACTTATCTTCGGGAGGCTACAGGATATCCTTAGGAAAGTTTCCTCTTTTGTTTCGCTTTCGTGCAGCGTGTGTCTTATTGGTTTCTAGAAATCTCACTTGTTTCACTCTTTTGAGGGATGGCTCGCACGCGAGGCGGCG
>NW_006239258.1:658048-658237 GCF_000226075.1 Solanum tuberosum | reverse complement strand
CTTGATAGTATTTGGGTCATCGTGGATCGATTGACCAAGTCAGCACACTTCATTCCTGTACATACTTCCTACAGTGGTGAGAGGTTAACCCGTATCTACATTCTAGAGGTGGTACGTCTTCATGATGTGCCTTTTTCCGTCATCTCAGACCGGGGACCACAGTTCACATCTAGCTTCTGGAGGACCTTC
>NW_006239258.1:656264-657548 GCF_000226075.1 Solanum tuberosum | reverse complement strand
GTGTGTCGCCCATGAAGGGTGTAATGAGATTTGGGAGGCGGGGCAAGCTTAGCCCCAAGTATATAGGTCTTTTTGAGATATTGAGGACAGTTGGAGAGGTCGCATATGAATTAGATTTGCCCCCGGACTTTTCAGCTATTCACCCTGTTTTTCATGTTTCGATGTTCCGCCGGTATATTACAGATGAGTCCCATGTGATTCAGTATGATGCAGTTGACTTGGATGACAGTTTGAGATACATTGAGGAGCCAGTTGCTATTTTGGCCAGAGATGTCAGATGGTTGCGTTCCAGAGCCATTCCTGTGGTTAAGGTCCATTGGAGACATCGTCCAGATTAGGAGGCTACCTGGGTGACCGAGCATGAGATGCGGGCGCAGTTCCCCGGCTTATTTGAGCCTTCAGGTACTTCTTTACTCTTACCTTCGCGGACGAAAGTTCTTTTAGTAGTGGATACTGTAATGACCCTCCAGGTCATTTTTAAATTAAAGCACTCATTCCATCATTTAGAGCGTTCATGTAGCGACCCCAGGTCATTTATGACTTGCTGGCACTGACTGTTCGATCGCCTAGTCGTTCGTTTGGGTTTTAGGCCCATTTCCCTGTTTTGGAGATTTTATAACTTGAAAAGTTGACTTTGGTCAACCTTCTTGGAAGACGTGCTCAGATGAAAATTCTGATAGCTAGGTTAGCTTTGGAATATCGATTTTGGTCTAGAACGACCCTTTGTTCACTTCCCGAGGCTTTAGATGCCCGTTGTGGAATATGGCTCAAAACGATACGGGGTGTGGTACCCACTTTTCATCGAAGCGATCTCCAATGGAAATTCCTACTTCACCTTTGAGTCCGAAATATCATTTCCAATAAGATTCCATATATGGTTTGTGTTTTTACGATTCCGAATGAGTCTGGAACATCGAAATTTAAGTTTGAAGAGTTGTTGAATTCTAACGCGGTGGTCACACGGCAGAGCCACGCGACGCCACGTGGCAACGTTGTTGAAAATTTCCAGATTTAAGAACAATTTTCGTCCATTTTTTCCCCTCATCTTCAAACATAGATATCTCCTCCATTTTAAGCTCAAATTAGGTGATTCAAAAGGCTAATTTCAAGATAATTTCGTGGGGAATCTGGAGGTGAGCTTAGAAACGCGAGGGGAGGCTTCGTTTGAGGTAAGGAATCGAATTTAGCTACTGCTAGAGTGATTTTTCGGAATGAATTGTTGTTGAACTTTGAAAGGTTAGATCTTGATCATCTTAGGTCCGTTTTGAGTCATTCTTGAGGTTA
>NW_006239258.1:652323-653452 GCF_000226075.1 Solanum tuberosum | reverse complement strand
CACGATTCAGGTTCTTGAGGACATGTTGCGGGCTTGTGTTATGGATTTTGGGGGTCTGTGGGACCAGTATTTGCCTTTGGCAGAGTTTGCGTACAACAACAGCTACCACTCGAGTATTCAGATGGCCCCATTCGAGGGCTTATATGGTAGGCGTTGTCGCTCTCCAGTTGGTTGGTTTAAGTCTATAGAGCCCAGGCCGCACGGTACAAAATTGATGCGAGAGGCTTTAGATCATGTGAGGGTGATTCAAGATAGGCTCAGGACAACCCAGAGTAGACATCAGAGTTATGCAGACCGTAGGCGTCGACTGTTGAAATTTGCGGTTGGTGATAAAGTATTCCTCTGTGTGTCACCCATGAAGGGTGCAATGAGATTTGGGAGGCGGGGCAAGCTTAGCCCCCAAGTATATAAGGTCCCTTTTTGAGATATTGAGGACAGTTGGAGAGGTCGTATATGAATTAGCTTTGCCCCCGGACTTTTCAGCTATTCACCCAGTTTTTCATGTTTCGATGTTCCGCCAGTATGTTACAGATGAGTCCCATGTGATTCAGTATGATGCAGTTGACTTGGATGACAGTTTGAGATTACACTGAGGAGCCAGTTGCTATTTTGGCCAGAGATGTCAGATGGTTGCGTTCCAGAGCCATTCCTGTGGTTAAAGTCCATTGGAGACATCGTCCAGTTGAGGAGGCTACCTGGGAGACCGAGCATGAGATACGGGCGCAGTTCCACGGCTTATTTGAGCCTTCAGGTACTTCTTGACTCTTACTTTCGCGGACGAAAGTTTTTTTAGTAGTGGATATTGTAATGACCCTCCAGGTCATTTTTAAATTAAAGCATTCATTCCATCGTTTAGAGCGTTCCTGTAGCGACCCCAAGTCATTTATGACTTGCTGGCACTGACTGTTCGGTCGCCTGGTCGTTCGTTTGGGTTTTAGGCCCGTTTCCCTGTTTTGGAGATTTTATAACTTGAAAAGTTGACTCTGGTCAACCTTCCTTGTGGTGTATATGATAATATTGATTTGAAGTATGTTTGGCCTTAGTCTAGGCTTAAACTAGTGATGCCGGAGTCTTGTGAGGTTTCGGATGCCGTTAGGCAGTAGAACTTTTTCCGACGTCGTTTCGGGGG
>NW_006239258.1:633758-651992 GCF_000226075.1 Solanum tuberosum | reverse complement strand
CTGTACCAGCGGCACCGGTTGTTCAGCCTGACGAGTTGGAGGGCGTCATGCCACTTCGGGTGCAGAAGATGCTCGTGGTGTTCCTTCGACTATCACCGCCGAGGTTTTCTGGGGCAGTGGGTGAGGATTCCCACGAGTTTCTACTTACTTGCCGCGAGCGGCTACAGACTTTGGGTTTAGTGGAGTCGAGAGAAGCAGACTTCACCGCTAACCAGCTAGACGGTCCTGCCAGGCAGTGGTGGTGTATATACTTAGAGACCAGGCCAATTGGGTCTCCACCGGTCACATGGACTGGGTTTTCAGAGGCCTTCTTGGCCCGATTTATTCCCAGAAGCATCAGAGATCTGTTTGCTCGGTTAGAGAAGGGCTCCATGACAGTATCAAAGTATGAGGCCCGATTCTACGAGCTCTCCAGGCATGCCGACATGATATTACCTACTGAGGAGAGATATTGTGGATTATGTATCGCGTTGCTTGTGTTGTCAGCAGGTTAAGGCCGAGCATTAGAGACCTAGTGGCGAGCTTTAGACATTACCTATTCCTGAGTGGAAATGGGAGAGTATCACCATGGACTTCGTTGTAGGATTACCCCGCACTATACAGGCGATGCTCGTACAGATACTAGCTTCCATTTGGGGTATACAGCAGTCCCCAGCTCCAGCCGCTCCAGTACCGCAGGGCCAGCCTGTACCAGCGGCACCGGTTGTTCAGCCTGACGATTTGGAGGGCGTCATGCCACTACGGGAGCAGAAGATGCTCGGGGTGTTCCTTAGACTATCACCGCCGAGGTTTTCTGGGTCTGTGGGTGAAACCACAGTTCACATCTAGCTTCTGGAGGACCTTCTAGGATGAGTTGGGTACCCGTGTTGACCGGTTTAGTGGAGTCGAGAGGAGCAGACTTCACCGCTAAACAGCTAGACGGTCCAGCCAGGCAGTGGTGGCGTACCTACTTAGAGACCAGGCCAGCTGGGTTTCCACCGGTCACATGGACTAAGTTTTCAGAGGCCTTCTTGGCCCGATTTTTTCCCAGGAGCATCAGAGATCAGCTCAGAGATTAGTTTGCTCGGTTAGAGAAGGGCTCCATGACAGTATCATAGTATGAGGCCCGATTCCATGAGCTCTCCATTCATACCGACATTATATTACCTACTGAGGAGGAGAGGGTTCATTGTTTCGTTCAGGGTTTGAGACTACAGTTGCGGATTGAGACTCAGTCTTTAGTCTCAGCGGGCCGCTCATTTCTGGATGTAGTGGACCATGTCCGCACTATTGAGCAGCTCCGTCGCGAGGCCCAAGGGGGCAGCGATAAGAGAGCTAGACAGGAGGATAGTCATGATAGGCGCCATTTCAGACCCCGAGAGTCTTGTGATAGCGATCAGCAGAGGTTTCAGTCGGGTCAGTCTAGTCGCCCCTTCCAGACCTCTCTCCAGGCATCGGAGGGTGATCAGCACCGCCATATTGGTTTTAGTGCCAGTCCTAGTCGGGGCGGAGATAGTTCTTAGATAGGCTCTTCTGGCCGGGGTAGCCGACCTCCAGCTCTCAGTCGACAGTCCCAGGGGTGCTATGAGTGTGGGGAGTTAGATCATTGGGCCCGCGAGTGTCCCATCGCAGGTTAGCCTTACCCGCTCCACCAGGCAGCTAGGCATACGCCAGCGCCAGCACCTCCAGCTAGAGGCGGAGGTCAGGGACAGGACCGCAGGGGTGGTCACCACGGTATACGGGGTGGACCCCGAGGAGGCAGGTTAGGGGGCAGAGCCGATGCACAGGATAGTGGAGCCCAGGCCTACTTTTATGCAGCTCCAGCTAGAGCAGATGCTGAGACTTCAGACGATGTGATCACATGTACAGTGTTATTATGCCATCAATCCGCATCCGCCTTATTTGATCCAGGCTCTACTTATTCTTATATATCTGTATATTGTGCTCCTCGATTGAGTATGAGCCCAGAGCTATTGGTTGAGCCGTTGCGTGTTTCGACCCCGGTAAGTGATTCTTTAGTAGTGGATCAGGTATTTAGATCCTGTGTGGTGACTATTCAGAGGCGAGACACTAGGGTTGATCTCATTTTGCTTGACATGGTGAATTTTTATTTGATTTTGGGTATGGATTGGTTATCCCCCCACGTGCGGTCTGGGATTGCTATGCCAAGACCGTTACTTTAGCCGTGCCTGGTGTACCACCAGTGGTGTGGTGGGGCTCTTGTAGTCGCACGCCTGTTGGGGTGATATATTTTTTTCGGGCCCAGAGGTTGATGGCTAGCGGGTGTTTGGCTTATTTAGCTTTTGTTAGAAATGTTAGTAGGGAGGGTCCTACCGTTGATTCGGTACCTATTGTTCGAGAGTTTACAGATGTATTTCCTTCCGATCTGCCTGGTCTCTCTCCCGATCATGACATTGACTTTCCTATTGAAGTAGAGACGGGCACTAAGCCCATTTCTATTCAACCGTACCGTATGGCCCCTGTAGAGCTCAAGGAGCTCAGTGTTCAGATTCAGGATCTCTTAGATAAGGGATTCATTCGGCCTAGTGTATCGCCTTGCGGTGCCCCAGTCCTCTTCGTGAAGAAGAAAAATGGTACACTGCGATTGTGCATCGACTACAGGCAGTTGAACAAGGTGACGGTGAAGAACCGTTACCCCATGCCTAGGATTGATTATCTATTTGACTAACTTCAGGGTACCGTGGCATTTTCTAAGATTGATTTAAGATCCGGCTATCACCAGTTGTGGATTAGGACAGCGGACGTCCCTAAAACTGCATTTAGGACTCGTTACGGCCATTATGAGTTCCTAGTGATGTCTTTTGGGTTGACTAACGCCCGTGCCGCGTTCATGGACTTGATGACTAGGGTGTTTAGGCCGTACTTGGATTCGTTTTTCATAGTCTTCATAGATGAAATTCTAGTATAATCCCGGAGCCGGGAGGAGCATGAGCAACATTTGAGGATAGTGCTCCAGACTTTGAGAGACCAGCGACTTTATGCCAAGTTCTCAAAGTGCGAGTTTGGCTTGAGTTCGTAGCATTCTTGGTGCACGTGGTGTCTAAGGATGGCATTATGGTAGATCCCGCTAAGATTGAGGCCATTCGTAATTGGGCCAGGCCCACCTCTATGATTGAGATTCGTAGCTTCGTTGGATTGGCAGCTACTACAGGCGTTTTGTTGAGGGATTTTCTACTATAGCAGCGCCTTTGACTCGGTTGACTCGCCAGGATGTTCCTTTTGTGTGGTCGAAGGAGTGAGAGGAGCTTTCTGAGGCTTAAGGAGTTGCTTACCACCGCTCCTATATTGACTCTTCCAGTTGAGAGCGAGGGGTTTACTGTTTATTGTGACGCATCTGACATTGGTTTGGGTTGTGTACTGATAAAGCAGGGCCGTGTTATTGCTTATGCGTCGAGGCCTTATATGGTAGGTGTTGTCGCTCTCTAGTTGGTTGGTTTGAGTCTACAGAACCCAGGCCGCACGGTACAGACTTGATGCGAGTGGATTTAGATCATGTGAGGGTGATTAAAGTTAGGCTCAGGACAACCCAGAGTAGACATCAGAGTTATGCAGACCGTAGGCGTCGACTGTTGAAATTTGCTGTTGGTGATAGAGTATTCCTCCGTTTGTCGCCCATGAAGGGTGTAATAAGATTTGGGAGGCGGGGCAAGTTTAGCCCCAGGTATATAAGTCCTTTTGAGATATTGAGGACAGTTGTAGAGGTCGCATATGAGTTAGCTTTGCCCCCGGACTTTTCAGCTATTCACCCAGTTTTTCATGTTTCGATGTTGCGCCGGTATGTTACAGATGAGTCCCATGTGATTCAGTATGATGCAGTTGACTTGGATGACAGTTTGACATACATTGAGGAGCCAGTTGCTATTTTGGCCAGAGATGTCAGACGGTTGCGTTCCAGAGCCATTCGTGTAGTTAAGGTCCATTGGAGACATCTTCTAGTTGAGGAGGCTACCTGGGAGACTGAGCATGAGATGCGGGCGCAGTTCCCCGACTTATTTGAGCCTTCAGGTACTTCTTGACTCTTACCTTTGCGGATGAAAGTTCTTTTAGTAGTGGATACTGTAATGACCCTCCAGGTCATTTTTAAATTAAAGCACTCATTCCATCGTTTAGAGAGTTCATGTAGCGATCCCAGATCATTTATTATTTTCTGGCACTGATTGTTCGATCGCCTGGTCGTTCGTTTGGGTTTTAGGCCCGTTTCCCTGTTTTGGAGATTTTATAACTTGAAAAGTTGACTTTGGTCAACCTTCTTGGAAGACGTGCTCAGATGAAAATTCTGACAGCTAAGTTAGCTTCGGAATATCGATTTTGATCTAGAACGACCCTTTCTTCACTTCCCGAGGCTTTAGATGCCCGTTGTGGAATCTGGCTCAAAACGATACTGGGTGTGGGACCCACTTTTCATCGAATCGATCTCCAATGGAAATTCCGACTGCACCGTTGAGTCCGAAATATCATTTCCAATCAGATTCCATATATGGTTTGCGTTTTTACGATTCTGAACGAGTCCGGAACATCGAAATTTAAGTTTGAAGAGTTGTTGAATTCTAACGCGGTGGTGACGTGATGGAGCCACGCGACGCCACGTGGCAGCGTGTTGAAATCTGGAAATTTCCAGATTTAAGAACAATTTTCGTCAAATTTTTTTCCCTCATCTTCAAACATAGATATCTCCTCCATTTTAAGCTCAAATTACGTGATTCAAAAGGCTAATTTCAAGAGAATTTCGTGGGGAATCTAGAGTTGAACTCAGAAAACGCGAGGGGAGGCTTCGTTTGAGGTAAGGAATCGAATTTAGCTACTGCTAGAGTGATTTTCGGAATGAATTGTTGTTGAACTTTGAAAGGTTAGATCTTGATCAAGGGGCTGCCAAGTCGTAAGTCAAGACTTATTAATGATTTTAATTGTTGGGGCTGATTTGCTATGTTTTAGGCATCTTTTTGTGCTAAATTTTGGGGTATTAGTTAAGTAAGGTATTTGGGACGTTTTCACTGATTCTTTTTCGGGATTCCAATTGTGGGTCCCACAATCCCATTTTAGACCCAATTTTGGGTCCGTCTTCGAAAAATATAGTTTTGGTGTCAACATATTCGTAATGACGAGGTGATTAACCTTTTGATAGTGGGGAAGCATTTGGAGACCGTTCAGAGGGGAAAAGCTCTGGTACCGTGAGTTGGAGCACACGTGATCGGCTTTCAGGTAGGCTATGGCTTCCTCCTCGTGATATCGAGCATGTTTAGGCAATTGTTTATTGATTTGCTTGAGTATGGAGGGGTTCCGGTGTCGAGAATGCTAAATTTCTATAATTCTTGCCTTAGCCCTTATTTCGGGAAATTGTTGAATTATGACAGCATGACTCTTGATATTATTGAACATCCATACCTTGTGGTGTATATGATAATATTGATTTGAAGTATGTTTGGCCTTAGTCTAGGCTTAGACTAGTGTTGCCATAGACTTGCGAGGTTTCGGATGTCGTTAGGCAGTAGCACTTTTTCCGACGTCGTTACGGGCGGTCAGCTCCTTGTAGACTGATATAGCAGACTTGAGTCTGATAGTCTGAGCCTTAGCTAGGCGGTAACTCAGCTTATGACCTTGTATCAATAATGCCCTGCTTTTCTATTGGCTACATTCCCCGGTTAGAGTCCGTGGTCCAGCCCACCCGTGCCCGACCTTTGGCTACAGCACCCGGTTCGAGTCTGTGGTCCAGTCCATATAGGTTGACTCATTAGCTATAGTACCCGGTTCGAGTCTGTGGTCCGGCTTGCACGTGGTGCATTCCTAATTCCTTACTGAAGCTTCAGTTTAGTCCTGATTACTCTCATCTGTAGGTTGAGGTTTTGGAGGTTGGAGATGTTCTGATTAAAGTCCGGGACATAATGAGATCTTGGAATATAATTGGGAATGGTTCAGTTAAAGTCCGAAAATTGGTAATATTGTGGTAGACCTTATAGCTCCATTATTTTACTTCAACTGCCGGTGCATCTGCCGGGGTTATGGGGGTCCGTGCAGGTGGTTTCTGTTATTGTGCACGAGCGTACCCGTCGGGTTTATGGTATCCCGGCGGATTTAGTTAGATTCCTTGTCTTCGTTGCCTGTACGCTCCTGTACATACCCACATTTACTACTCTTTTTGCCCTTGATTGTGACCCTTTATTTGCATTTCAGTTCACTTTTGCTTATCTTGCTCGGTCGGCTTGACTCCTACTGGGTACCTGTTGATTTGGTACTCATACTACACTCTGCATCTATTTTTGTGATGCAGGTCCGAGTACTAGCTACCGACGTTGATTCGAGCCAGCTGCGGTCGTGATCGGAGGCAAGGGTGAGCACAAAACGTCCTGGATTTGCCCGTCTCCTTCTGTACTTACTTTTGCTTGATTTTTGCCTTTTGAGACATCTTGTTTCTGTGGTCCACTTTTAGGACTTGTACTTTTATTAGCAGCTCTGTACTTGTGATTTCCAGGTTTTGGGAGGAATTCATTTTGTGTATATAGGTCTAGTCGCTTCCGCCCGTTCATTGCATGTTCTTGTTATATTTATTACTATTTTAGGTTGATTGGTTGTTTTCTACCCTAACATCCCATTACTTCGAGTTCCGGGATATAGGTCGGCTTGCCTACTGGTGGGTGATATAGTTGGCGCCATCAGGACCTGAGAAATTGGGTCTTGACATCTCTCCTCTTACTTACAAGTTGACAAAGGAACCTATTGAAAAAGATCAAGAGAGACCAAAACATGGAAAATATGATGACCCAGCTGGACATCTTGGCCAAGAACATTACGGGTGCTGGTACAAAGAGTGTTAATGTTGCCGGTGTTTGTGGTGTAAACCCCAAAGAGGCCAAATTTAAATTGTTGTACAATGAAAAAGTGAATTTCTTTAGCCAACCAAGGAGTAGGTTATCGTGCGAACTACCCAAGTTTGGGAGGTAACCAAGGTTGGAATAGAGAAGAGGGCTAGAGAAACCGTGATAGAGAGTGGTGTGATTGTAAAGCCACCTAGAATGAAAGAGAAGGGGAGAAGGATAGGTATGTTCCTCCCCACGAGAGTAAGAAGACCAAAGATTATGAGGGTGGCCAGACTGAGGATATGCTCTCACGTATTCTCAACAAGGTTGAAGGGTCGGAAAGGTTTTGAAGGAAAAGAAGGAAGATGTATCGACTCTCAACCAGATGGTGACCTCTCATTCCGTCTCTATCAAACATTTAGAGACCTAAATGGTTCAAATTTCTTCACATCTTAACCCAAGACAACAAGGGCAATTGCCTAGTGATACTATGGCAAACCCCAATAATGAAGCTTGAGTGGGTACTTGCGTCGTGTCAGGACATTAACTAAGGCGCTTCTTGGGAGGCAACCCAATTTTTTATGGTTTTATGTTTGGTTTTGGAATAATTGTTGTTCTTTGTGCAGGTGAAAAGTGGAATGTGTTTGAAAAATGCAGGTTGGCGAGCAAAGTGCCAGTCGGAGACTCGCCAAAGAGCTCGGCGAGCTCGACTTGGACCGCCATTGGACTCAAGAAAATATCAGGTTGGAGTCTGTAAAACTCGGTGGGCCCATGGACAAGTCGGCGACTCAGTGAATAGGTCAGTGAGCCCGACTTTGTCCGCCGTTTGGACCCCTAATTAACTAGAGGTCCTGTAAAACTCGGCGAGCTAAGTAATCACTCGGCATGTCACCGAGTGCTTCGGCGAGAATGAATAATATCGCTGATTGGGCCGCAAACTGAATAGTTTTAAAAGGCCAAAGTTCAAAATTTCAAACTCTTTCATATTCCCTCGTTTTTAACTTCATACAATCACACCCGCACTTTAGATATTTGATATTCTTGTGTTTTTATCGCTTTTTGCTCTTTGTTCTCGTGTTCGGAGTTGGAATACATTGCCGCCTAACTTTACTAATTCATATTTCGGCTTAAAAGTTGGTTTTTCGAACCCCAAACTCTTAAATAGCGGTGAAATTCAAATGCAATTGTTAAATTTTATTGATGTATGTTGGGCCTCTCTGAAATTGTAAATTGTGTGCTAGTTTGCCTTTCGTATTCTCGAAATTGTGCTAAAATGTTTAAATGATTGATTTCCCAAGTTTTGTGCCTTAAAATTGATTAAAATTTGTTGGGTTGTGCTAAATTATTGTGGGGTCTAGTCGAGTGAAGTCTGAGTAAACCAAATTGTGCTAAATGATGTAGTTTTCCCAATGATAGAGCGTTTGACGTCATTCTTAAGGGCTAAAGTCGTCAAATGGCCAATTTTGGCCAAACCAAGGGAAGTCTAAGTACCCCAGTGGCATGGATCATATGGGTCTGGGATTAATTGATTGAGTATGTTGTTTGATTTTGTTTTCGGGGGCTGCGGGCTTGATTTTGGAAAATAGGGTCGAAAATTTACACGTTGGGTAGTTTGGCGAGCTGGGTCAAGCTCGCCGAACCACTCGGCGGTTCACCAAAGTCTCCCTTTATCGCCTTTACTTTCATGTTTTGGTTTAGTTTGGTTTTGTAACTTTCAGTGAGAATTTTGAGCTCGCCGAGTTTACTCAGAGACTCACCGAAAGTCTCCCTTGATCGCCCTTTCTACTCCCCTAACCCCTGAAACATACTGTAACTTTCGGCGGGCTAGTCTGAGCTCATCGATTGGTGTCGGAAATTTGCCGAATGGCCCTGCCTATCGCCGACCTGTCATTTTTCTTGGAAATTTTCAGGCCAATCCTTTCGGTGAGCCCAATCTGGCTCACCAAAGTGATTCGGCGACTCGCCGATCAGTTCGGCAAGTCCGCAACCTGTTTTCTACAGTTTTCTTGAATTGTTTCTTAAAAAAAATTGTGTGTTTTACAGATATGGCTAGAACCAACTTGGAGAACAGAGGTATGCCACCCCGCAAACGAGCACATGGCATAGTGATTAATGGGGGAGCAGCTGCTCCTAAAAAGGGGGAAAAAGGCACCTCATGCAGGAGAAAAGGGAAAAGGCAAAGCGCCCGCATCTGAGTTACCGGAGCACAACTCCGGCAGCGAGGGGGACTCTATTGATTCTCATGTCTCACTTTCCTGCCTGATGACGACCAACCACTACAGTCCCGGCGAGCAGAGATTCGTGCACGATCTCGTAACGATTCATCTAGTGTCCAGGAGTCTATCCCTCATGTCACTAACTCCATGCTAGCCCCAGCACAGACGGTGGTTCCAGCACTACCAGTTGAGGGTCCTCCTCCTCGGCTACTCAACAGGCTAAAGGCCGAGGGACTGAGGACAATTCTTGAAGAAAAGCGGTTGTCTACAGATGGAATGGTGGAGAGGTATCCTCTGGTATGCGACACACTCTAATACCATAGATTTGACATGTTCACCAGGCCCCAGGCGCATATATCCCCACCTGGGTTCGTGAGTTCTACACTGTGTATGGTGATCTACTGCCCCAGGGGAAGAAGAAGGCCAGTGCCTTCAGACCAATGAAGTTTTTCATGGTCTGGGGGATAGAAGTGGGGTGCAGCAGCGATCATATAAATGTCATACTTGACAGAGCCACTAGTTCGAGCATGAGTATGGGGGATTAGCTACAACACAGACCCTGGATGATCTAAAGGGCTGGCTAGCTCCCCTTATTCCTGACACCACCCGAGGTGGATTGAGGCAGGAGCTCCGATTGAGAAGAAGGATTTGAATGTAGTTGTGCGGTACTAGTTTAAATTTATTATCAGCTCCATCATGCCCTCGTAGAACAAGTCCATCCAAAGGCGGCCTGTCTATGATCCATCATCGCAAAAAAGCGGCTCAACTTGGGACTCATTATTGAGCAGGAGATGGCCATGAGGGCCAAACAATGACAGACGTCCCTTCCCTTCCCGGTGCTGATTACAGAGCTATGCCAACGTGCTGGAGTTCCTCGTGATGAGAAGAGGGACATAGAGGTCACACCCACATCTTCCACAGATATTCGGCGCAAATACGCCGAGAACACTTAGGATGAGGCTGATAGAAGTAGAGCGGCTCCGATGGATGCATCCCCGGAGGTTGATGTTGACTCTATTCATACAGATGCATCTTTTCCTACTCCGTCCTCCGGCCCTTCAGGTACACCCGCTTCCACTTTTTCCCAGGCTCCTGGTTCTTCTGCTGCTTCCCAGCCCACCAGGTTTACTCAGGCCATGATCCTCAAGATGGGGCACCTAGCCCATTCTGCCGATGTTCGGGCTACCCGTCTAGAGGCCGAGGTGCTTTGGATGATTGAGCAAAACATCTTAGCTGCGTTGACACCCCTCCGAACGTCGATTAATGATCTCATAGTTAGAGTAGAGGGTTGTGAGAGAGGACAGGGGGTTACTTCAGAGGTGACGACTTTGAAAGCCGAAGTTTCAGATTTGAGAAAGGATATGGACTATCTGAAGTCCACAGACTTCAGTTCCCTCATTTAGTCAGCTGAGGATCGGGATGCTTCGGCCAGTTCTGAGATGCCTCCGGCCACCACCGTAGATGTACCTATGGATGATGTGGTAGATCATGAGTCGGACGCGGAGACGGATGAGAAGAATATGGATGCTCAGGAGGCGACCATCTATGGAGACCTGTCGGATTTAGAGGAGATGGTTGTAGAGTCATTATTCAGACATCGCTGACAGAGACGTCCATGGTAGGCTCTAGTGGAGCCAGTGTTGCTGCTACCCTGGGCACTGATGCCTCGACAGATAGAGTGACTGTATATACAGAACCTTTTTTTACCTCCCTCTCTGTCGTTTTTATTGACTTTTGATTATGTGAAGAATTCCCCTTTGAGCCATGGTCTTAAAATGTGAAGAATTCCCCTTTGAGCCATGGTCTTGAAAAAGATGGAACCCTCCGTATAAAAAAGGAGAGAGAAAGAAAAGAAGAAAGAAAAAGAAAATGAATGAAAAAGTTGTGAAATAAAGTTTTGAAAGTTGCAAAAGAAATAGGGTGTCCGAAAACTCATTTGAGGTTGAATAATGGGATGAATTTTGAGCATGAGTAAAAATGCTGAAGAAAAGGAAGAAAAGTGATGTTCAGACCACATTTTATGAGGGTAACAGCCACTGAGCCTAAATGACCATACCCTTACACTCAGCACTATTAAAAGCCTTGAAAAGACCTTTTTGATCTTGAGTGAGCTGAAACGAATGTTGATTGGAAAATAAGGGAAAACTTATGGGTGAAGTCATGCATGTGTTCATCTTTGTGAGAGCGAGAGTTGTATGTGATTCCGGAGCTATAAATTGTTGAAAAATTGTGTGTGAATATGGAATCATCTTTGTTGTGAGGGCATTTGAGTACCTTTGTTGAGCTTGAACTTGCATTTGAAGCAAGTATCGTGAACTTGAGAACCTTTGTTAATGGTGAGTCACAATTTGAATCTTTGAGTGCACAATTGATCATTGCATGAGTAAGTTGAGCCTTGTTGTGTGCATTGATGATTGAGTCTTTTGTCGCACTGTTTGAAACATCCTTTTTGAGCTGCTGAACTTGATTTTTACTTGAGGACAAGCAAAAGTTTAAGTTGGGGGTGTTGATGAGTCTAATATTTGGACTCATTAGGGCTTTGTTTATATAGATTTAGTGTCCTCAAATTCTTATTTTGTGCCAATAACTGATGTTAAATCCTTGATTTTTCACGAATATGGATTGAGGAACAAAGCAAGGACACTAACAGGCAAAAAGGAATAAAACAGGCTGAAGAGATGAAGATGGGCGGCCTGAGGATCGCCAAGAGCACTCGACATGTCGCCGTTGCTTATGAGACCGCCTAAAGTTCCAGTGTACCAAGCCCTGAAGGAAAGAACCAAGTTGGTGATGAAAATGAGCAGATCGCCGAGTGATTCCGTGAAGCCCAGATAGATTGACCAAAGTTACAGACCTTGAGGATGCTGAATACCAAGGTAGAAGGGCGATCGAAGAGACCAAATGGCGGCTCACCGAGTCGTTCAGCGAGCCCGACTTACTTCACCAATTGACTCTTCACAACACATTTTTGGCGACTATAAATATGTTTTTGAACAAATTTTTTTAGCTATCCAATACTCTTTAGAACAATTGGTTATTAAGTTTTGAGCATGTGGTGACAGTTTTCTCTAGTTTTTTTCTTAGCGTTGAAGGATTGAAGAAATTCACTTTTGAGAATTTGGAAGTGGGTCTTTAAAAATCTTCAAATTGGAGCATTGTAAAGACGAAACCACTCTTACCTAGTTGATGGATAATCAATTTGGTAACGGTTTTTACCTTTTTATGATATCTAGGTAAAACCCCAATTATTGGGTGTGATTATGTGATTATGTGATTATGGGCTGATTTAGCTTATGGGTATTGCTAATGGTTAGTTTAAATGCTATTTAAAAGTGAGTTCAATCATTAATTGTGGTTTAACCTAAGAATTGTAGTGGCAAATGCAGTTCTATGTTTGTGTTCTTGGCTTCCGAGAGAGAGAGGTTTGAGAACTAAAATTATTGATTGATGGTATGTGAATATTGGGTTAACCTGGGTTCAGCTCGAGAGAGTGAATCCTAAACCCAATCCCACTCATTCAGCTTGAGAGAGTGAATGGATTAAGGTGTGGGATGTACATAGTTTGCATGCTTGTTGATGTTCGAGAGAAATCAACTTTATTTGGGGTAAATTGTTCAAGAGAAAATTACCTCCCTTGTAGCCTAGTCTACTCACTAATATCTACCTATTTACTAATAGTTGCTATTACCCATATGTCTATATTACCCTATAATCGATCACTTCCCAAGAACCTGTCTCATTATTGTTAATTCGTATTATTTGTGACTATTTGTAGTTGATAATCAAAAACCAAAACCCCCATTTGACATTTGTGTCACCCCTTGATTTTAATAATGTCTTTATTCGATAATTTTTATTCCTTTGACTGATTTGACCGCATTTATACTTCCCAATTGAATCTGAAACATGTACCGCTCCCTGTGGGATTCGACCCCAACTAATTTAGTTCGGTTTTATACTGATTTACGATCGTTGAACACCTAGAATTGGATGAGGTGTTCTTGAAACGTTAAAATCAAAATGGGTCGTAGGAACACCGTAGTTTTGACCCGTAGAATGGACTTTTGAGCTCAAATACTGTATAAAGTCTACAGACTGGATATATAGTCCATACAAACTTATACTAAGGTCGTAGATTAGACCCGTAGAATGAAATTTTGAGCCTTATCATTCAATATAAATTCCACTAATTGGATCTACGGTTTGTAGAACAAACCACAAACTGTAGATGGACCCGTAGAAGATTTTTTTTCAGTTTTAAGAAGGATAGTTTAGTCTTTTCCCACCCCTTATAATCCTTAACCATGCCCCTTTTTTACCTAATTAATGGTCTAAGCAGTGTTAGAACATTATTTTACGTTCTTTAACACTTCAAAGACATAGATCAAGGATTTAAGAGAAGAAAATCTAGGGTTTTGTAACATTCTGTGAATTTCATCGATTTCACCAAGAACCTTGTTCTTCCAGGCATATAAGGCTATAATAGTGATAGAGTGAGTTCGTACTCACACCCTACATCTACTTTCTATCAGTAAACGAGTAATATTGGGTTCTATCCTTAGTTTGGAGTATTCCTGAGATGAGTTGTTCTTGAATTTTGAGTTGCTATATATAATGCATTGAGATTTTTGAGTTGATTGTTCATGTCTATTTTTCAGCATTAACCCTATTATTTGAGTATTCATTGAGTAATTGTTGAGAATCTTTTTAACCGAACAACTATCTTAAATTATTTTTTAAGAAAGTAAAGATGAGTTCGGAGGAAAGTTTAAAGAGACATTTTGTGTAAAGTTTAAGGGAACTATTGATTTCCAAATTAATCATTTTTACATTGAGAAAAGAGAATTCTATTTTAAACGAGTAAAGTTCAGAGTTATTTCAGAGAAATTACCTCTTTTAAGAAGATATTTTGAGCAATTACCTCAAATTGAGAAAGAGTATATTTTATACCATTTGAGCATGAATATATATTTATTGGGAGTAGTATTGAGCATCGATATAGGGATGAGTTAAGACAACGCACATTCCTCATAAAGAATGTAGCCAACATGGGTAAATGATTATACTTTTTACATGACTCCTTATTGCTTTCAAGTAGAGCTTTAGTAGATCTACTTAGTTGAGTTGTTCTATACCTCAGCAAGGTATATGACATATATATATAAGTAAGAAATCAAATTAAACTAGGATAAGGAACCACTATACCTTACAAATCCTAATTAAACATGAATAAGTAAATATCATAAATAACAAATCCTAAACACTTAGAATTCGTACTCCAACTTTGAATTATTATTTCCAACATTCTCCCGTAATTCAAAGTTGTGTACTCTTGTCTTTTTCTTCTTGTCATTGTTGTTGAATTGGAGAACTTCTCTTGAATCTTATTTATTTTTTGTTGGTTGTGTTTGAGCACCTCCTCTCCAACTTCCAAGTGTTGGAGCACTTTCTCTCCAACTCATAATATTTTTTTTCTGGCTTGTGTTGGAGCACATCTCTCTAACTTCCAAGTGTTGGAGCACTTTCTGTCCAACTCACAATATTTTTTCTCTTGGTTGTGTTGGAGGACTTCTCTCCAACTTTCAAGGTTGATGCCCTTCCCACCAATGCCTTTTCTTTTTGGTTGTTTTTTTGTTTTGTTTTTGGTGTTGGAGCACTCTCTCTCCAACTCTCGTTGCTGCCTTTCCCATCAACTCTTTTCTTTTTGTGTTTTTGTTTTTGGTTTTGGTGTTGGACCACTATCTCTCCAACTCACAATAGTTTTTCTCTTGGTTGTGTTGGAGTACTTCTCTCCAACTTTCAAGGTTGATGCCCTTCCCAAAATATATATATATCCTTGAGTTAGCATCTTTTATTTATGAACCTTTTAAAATATATCATCTCTTATTATTGCTTTGTATTGAGTTGAGTTGAGGTGAGTATTCTTCCAGCCTTATTGGTTCAGTTATTTATTTGTTCAGTTTTATTCCATACTCATACATTGAATGTATTAATGTCATTCGACCTGCATCTTCTTATGATGCAAATACATGTGTTCATGATCATCAAGAGGCACTTCATTGAGATCACTTTGCACTCTATTTAGCTCTTGGTGATCCTCCTTCCATTCTGGAGGACTCCGCTTTTATTTTCAGTATAGTCATTTTAGGGTGTGTGGGTCTTGTCCCGGCATTCATGTTGAAATATAGAAGCTTCATAGATAGATAGAGTTGAGGAGTCTCTTAGTATTTACTTTTCCTTGAGATGTTTTGCAAACTATTATACCTACATTATTGAGTATTTTACAGATAGTTTGAGTTAAGTATTTGCTTTGAGTTTGAATGTTCTAAATTCTATTTCTAAGCATATTATCACTTGAGTAAGTCTTCCACTAATTAGTCAGGCAGGCTAAGTGCTCACTTGGGGAACTTAAATAGTTCTCGAGTGTCGACTGCGTCCAGGGTGTAGGCTCGGAGTATTACAAACTTGGTATCAGAGCGCAGAGTTCAAAGTCCTAGGGTGTCTATGAAGACATGTCTAGTAGAGTCCTTCTTATCAGTGTGAAGAGTGTCACATCTATAATGAGGAAGCTAGTCATTTAGGAACTTTCACTTCCTTCTTACTCATGTTTATCCTATAGAGTTCGACTCTATAAATGTTTCTTCTAACTCATACTTATGTGTCTTTTAATATTACGCCTCTATGAAGAGTTGTTCGACGTCCCACTTGGAGGAATGCTAACCACCAAGGTCAAGAAGCTCCCAATGCACCATAAGTTCAATCCCATCAAGGAGATGTCACCAATACTGAGTTCAGAATGTCATTAAGATGTTGACTCAGGTCGTGGAAAATCAGGATGGTAACCAAGGAGTGGGTCGTCAGAATGTCATTCAGATGCTGACTCAGGTCGTGGCAAATCAGGTTGGTAACCAAGGAGTGGGTCGTCCGAATTTCATTCAGATGCTGACTCAGGTCGTGGCAAATCAGGCTGCTAACCAAGGAGTGGGTCATCAGGATGTGTCTAAAACATCTAGAATCCGTTAGTTTTTAGGATGTATGCCCCAAATTTCATAGGGTTGAAGATCACTAAGGATCCGGAGAACTTTGTCGAAGAGCTTCAAAAAGTATTTGAGGTCATGCGTGGTACTGATATAGACTATGTAGAGTTAGCCTTATATCAGCTCAAAAGTATTGCTAGGATATGGTATGATCAGTGGAAGAAGAACAGGGTAGAGGGGGAACCAGTTTTAGGCTGCGATGTGTTTGAGAATCCTTTCTTGGGAGAGAGTTTCTAAATATGAAATAGGAAGCTATGTGTGTGCAGAAGTACAACCTTAAGTTTACTTAGCTATCCCGCTATGCTCTGGAGATTGTGGCGGATATGAGAAACAGGATGAGTTTATTCGTGCTTGGGATATCTCGCTTATCGAGTAAGAAAGGTAAGGCGACTTTGTTGATAAGGGATGTGGATATAGCCAAAATTATGATTCATATACAACAGGTTGAGGAAGATAAGTTAAAGGATGGATAAGAGTTTCGCAACACGAGGGCCAAGACCAGAAATCATGAAACTGGCTAGTAGAAGAACGGAAATGAGAATCAGTCATCGTTTCAACAGAAATCATCTGGACCTGCTCCATCATCAGCTAGTTCACCTGCACCAAGGAACAAGAATGACCTGCGAAATCATAAATTTTAGAGCTCAACCTACTCAGTCGCAGAGTAATGTGGCACAAGGGGCTACATGGACCCCCACATGTACTAAGTGTGGTAGGAACCACCCAGGAGTGTGTCGTGATGGCTCCAATGGCTGCTTCAAGTGTGGTCAGATGGGTCATTTTATGAGAGAGTTCCCTAAGAACAGCAGGGTAATGGGCGCAACAGAATCCAATCTATTTCAGCGGCTCCAACAAACAGAACTTCTCTGAGAGGAGCTACTTTAGGGACAGGTGAAGGAGCAAACCGTTTGTATGCTATGTCTAGTCCCTGGGATAAAGAGAACTCTCCAAATGTTGTCACTGGTATGCTAAAAGCATTTTCTATTGATGTTTATGCCTTACTTGATCCATGTGTGAGTTTGTCTTTTGTGTCTCCCAATGTAGCCATGAGGTTCGACGTTTCCCTCGAATAACTTCTTGAACCATTCAGTGTTTCCACACTTGTTGGTGAGTCTATTTTAGAAATTAAAGGGTCTATCGTGATTGTACCATCTCACTCTATCACAAAGACACCATTGCTGACTTAGTTGAGCTAGACATGGTAGATTTTGATGTCATTCTAGGTATGGACTGGCTTCATGCGTGTTATGTCTCAATCCGTTATAAAATTTGAGTAGTCAAGTTTCAGTTTTCTAATGAGCCAATTTAAGAGTAGAGGAGTAGTCCAGCAGTGTCTAAGTGTCGTATCATTTCATACCTTAATGCCAGAAAGTTAGTTTCTAAGGGGTGCATCTATCAATTAGTCCGAGTGACACTGCATATTCAGTCATTTTCTGTTGTGAGTGAGTTTCCAAAGGTCTTTCCAGATGATCTTACCAGATTGCCTCCTAAGGTAGAAGTATACTTCAGAATATATATTCTTCCTGACACTCAACTGTAACAACCCTAAAAACGAACTAGTGAAACTAGAGCCTCACATGTGAGTTTGGAGTTGAGAACTTGATGAAATGATGAGAAATGATATTGACGTCCGGAAACTAGTCGTTTGAACTAGTGAGTTGTAAGGGTCTTGTCGTTGAAGTTTGGAGTGTTGTCTAAGGGCTTAAGGGGTTGATTAGCTAGTTGATTAATCACCTTTATAAGCTAGCAAGACCTTAATCTAGGTCATGAAATCATTTAGAACCGAGACCCTCAAAACAGTCCCCTAAAAACAGTTTTTAGTTTTAAGTTAGAAGTGAGGGTCAACTTTAAATGGTCATATCTTTTAGCTCAAAACGAATTAGGTGGGCCATTACCTATCCAATTAAAGGTCTCTGAGTCCTCTTTCCAACGCCACCGAGTTTGCCCAATTCTGACCTTGGAGTAAAAAGTTATGCCTGAAATAGTGAAGCACTGTCCAAAGGACGAGTTTAGACGGGAATGGGCACAATTTTTATTCAAGACTTTATGGGTCACTTAGTACTTTTCCAAAATTGACCCTATGCTATTCTTTTCCTTTCCTAGAAACTATAAGACATTTTTATGACCCTATTCCTTTCATTTAAGTCACTCCTGTTAGAATTAAAAAGAAACCCACCTCCTCTCAAATAT
>NW_006239258.1:613818-631468 GCF_000226075.1 Solanum tuberosum | reverse complement strand
GCATGTTTCTCCAATAAACGTCCCTTTTAGCATGTTTTTGCATGGCTTCCATACTTAGTACTTAATTGTGCTAACCCCTTTCTTTCCCTTTTTAACTAAAGTGTAGGGATTTGGAGATGATGACATGTCATGGCTTTGATAGGTTTCTAAGTGTTGAAGATGAAGACTTGGTGAGTCCTCATAGATTCGAGGACAATACCCAATATGTTCTTTTATGTCTTTTTAGTATTGTTTAAGTTGTGTACGGGATTAGTCCCGAAATTTGTACTCTAAAGTATTAGATGGTTTTGAGACATCATGTATAAAGTCTAGAAAGTCTTCCGCTTGCTATTTTTTTTTATGCAATGTTTTCTTGGTAAAGAAAGTTTTAAATTCCTTATGGTTTTAGTGTCTATGCGATGAATGAATGCTAAGAGGCTTGTATTAGACCTCTTCAAGGTCAAGTACGCCGGTTACGACTAGGGGGTGCTCCCGGGTCGTGACATCAACCCATTTATATTCCTCCATAAAGAATGACTCCAGCTGAGTTAAAAGAGTTAAAAGAGCAGTTTAGCGATCTTCTTGATAAGGATTTCATTCGACCAAGTATCTCACCTTGCAGCGCTCTTGTCCTATTCATGAGAAAGAAAGATGGTTCCCATAGGATGTGTATCGATTACCGCCAGTAGAACAAGGTCACCATAAGAATAAGTATCCCATTCCAAGAATTGATGACCTTTTCATCCAAATTCAGGGTGCCCCTTGCTTCTCTAAGATAGACCTTTGATCTGGTTATCATTAGTTGAAAGTGAGAGAAAGTGACAGCTTTCAGAAACTGTTACGGTCATTATTAGTTCCTTGTTATGTCATTTGGTTTGACTAACGCTCATGTAGCATTCATAGATCTTATGAACAAAGTATATAAGTCATATTTGGACATGTTTGTTATCATGTTCGTTGATGACATATTGATTTGTTCGAGGAATGAGGAGGACCATGCTAGTCATCTCAAAATAGTTCTCCAAACTCTCAAAGATCGAGAGTTATATGCCAAGTTTTCTAAGTGTGAGTTATTGCTTGAATCTGTGGCTTTGTTAGGCCACATTGTGTTTGGCAAAGATATTTGAGTCGACAATCAAAAGATTGAGGCAATGCAAATTGGCTTAGACCCAACTCCCGAACTGATATAAGGAGTTTCTTCGGGTTGGCTGGTTACGACAGAAGGTTCATCGAGGGGTTTTCATCTAATTTGTCCCTGTTGACTAAGTTGACTCAGAAATCAACTATGTTTCAATGGTCTGAAGCTCGTGAGCAAAGATTCATCTATTGAGATGCATCCAGAGTGGGGCTTAGTTTTGTGTTGATGCAGCCTCCAGGCAGCTTAAAATTCAGGAGAGAAACTACCGACTCATGTTCTCGAATTGGCAGCAGCAGTTTTTGCTCTCAAGATATGGCATCACTACCTCTATGGCATTCATGTGGATGTGTTCACCGACCACAAGAGTCTCCAGTATGTTTTCAGTTAGAAGAAGCTTATTTGAACAAGGGGTATATGGTGCAGTGAGATATCAAGGTAGATTGTGTGTTCGGAAGGTGGATGATCTCTAAGAGAGGATCACGAAAGAAGCTCATAATTCCAGATATTCGATCTATTCCGGTTCCACAAAGATGTACCATGAATTGAGAGAAGTCTATTGGTGGAATAGTATGAAGAAGTGTATTGCAGATTTTGTTTCTAAGTGCCCAAATTTCCAACAAGTCAAAGTAGAACACCAAAGGCCAAGTGGTGTGGCTCAGAACATAGCTCTTCCGGAATGGAAGTGGGAAATGATTCATATGGACTTTATTACTGGCTTTCCGCGATCTCACAGGAAGCATGATTCGATTTAGGTGATTATAGATCGAATGACTAAATCAACCCAATTCTTGCCGGTAAAGACTACAAATTCAACAGAAGATTATGCTAGATTATACATCCGTGAGATAGTCCAACTTCTTGGAGTCCATTTTCCATCATTTCAAAAGGGGTGCGCAATTCACTGCTCAGTTTGGGAAGTCATTTGAGAAAGGTTTGGGTTCGAAGGTAAACCTTATTACTGTTTCTCATCCTTAGACGAATGGCCAAACAGAGCGCACAATTCAGACCCTAAAGGATATGGTGAGAGAATGTGTCATGAATTTCAAAGGTAATTGGGATGACCACTTGCCTCTCATAGAGTTTGCTTACAATAATAGTTATCACTCAAGTATCCAGATGGCTCCTTAGGAGGCTCTTTATGGGTGAAGATGTATATCTACTATTGATTGGTTTGAGGTTGGTGAAGCTGAGTTGATAGGGTCTCTTTTGGTTCATCAAGCCATGAAGAAGGTGAAGACTATTCAGGAAAGGTTGAAAATAGTGCAAAGTCGTCAGAAATCCTATACAGATGTTAGAAGGAGAGACTTGGAGTTTGAGATTAATGATTGGGTCTATTTGTAGGTTTCACCTATGAAGGGTGCTATGAGATTTCGTAAGAAGGGAAAGCTCAACCCCCAATACATTGGTCCTTACAGGAATCCAAGAGAGTTGGTAATGTAGCTTATGAGTTGGAGCTACTGTCAGAGTTAGAAGCAGTCCATCCAGTATTTCACATCTCTATGCTAAAGAAGTGTTTGAGTGATCCTTTACTAAGAATATTGGTGTCAAGGACATGCTATCTTATGAGGAGATTCCCATTCAGATTCTTGATCGTCAGGTTCACAAGTTGAGAACCAAAGAGGTTGCATCAGTCAAGGTCTTATGGAGAAATCAATTTGTTCAGAAAGCTACATGGGAGGCTGAGGAAGATATGAAGAATAGATACCATCATCTCTTCTCCTACAATTTTGTTCCAGTCCAAGGTATTAATTCTTCTTAAAGTACTCATTCAATTCAGTCCCTCTTTCACTTTTTTGAGTTCATAATTTTTATGTATATTTTGCACTAAATTGGGTTGTTACATTTTCCTACCCTGTTCGTGCTCAATTCATCCATCATTCGAGGATGAATGATTCAAAGAGGAAGATATTGTAACACCCCTAAGTGAAGGCCCAAACCATTCTTTATTTTAATGTAAAATCGTATCAGGTAATTCTTAAATTGCTCATATGTGTAAAGGTCATTGATTTGGTGTTTGAATCGATTTGGAAATGACTTAAGGTCACAATGACCCCCTAGCACAAAGTTGAGTTGAAAGTTTCATCACCAATTAAGTTTTGACATAAGATTCTATTTAGGTAAACTTCAAATGATCATATCTCCCAGCACATAATGAATTAGGTGATCCATGACCTATCAAATTGAAGGACGTTGAGTCCTCTTTCCAATGCCACCAAGTTTGCCTCATTTCGAGTTGGGAGTATAATGCTACAGATATTTTACTAGAGACTATCATATCGGAGTTTTCTAAGTTTGTGAACGATGGATCCAATCTACGGGTCGTAGATTGAACTACGACCCGTACTGTCAAACTTTCAAAAACTTCAGATACTTTTTATATTGGGGTCCAATTCCTATGGATCCATTCTATGGGTCGTGGGAACTTCTACGGGCGGTAGTTTGGACTCATAGAATGGACTTTTGAGCCAACAAATTGTATGAAGTCTACGGATTAAATCTAAGGTCCGTACAAACTTATATGGGTCATAGATTGGACCCGTAGATTTTAAGCCTTAAAACTCAATATAAATTTCACGGATGGGATCTATGGCCCATAGAACAAACCACGAACCGTAGATGGACCTTTAGAAGGTTTTTTGTCAGTGTTACGAAGGGTTGTTTAGTCCTTTCTCACTCCTTCTAAGCCTAAACCAAGACCCTTTTACACCTAATTAAGGTTCTAAATAATGTTAAAATATTCTTTTATATTCTTTAACACTTCAAAGACTTAGAGCAAGGATTACAGAGGAAAAAAGTTAGGGTTTTCTAACGTTCTTCGAATTTCATCGATTTCACCAAGTACCTTGTTCTTCCCATGTATGTAAGGTTATCATAGTGATGAACTGAGTTCGTTTTCAAGCCCTAAATCTACCTTCTATAAAAAAAAACAAGTAATCTAGGGTTCTATCCTTAGTTTTGAGTATTCTTGAGATGAATTGTTGTTGAATTCTGAGTTGCTATTCCTAATTTTTGTGTTGTTATATATTATGCATTGAGATTTTTGAGTTGATTGTTCCTGTCTATTTTTCAGCGTGAACCCTATTATTTGAGTATTCATTGAGTAATTATTGAGAATCTTTTTAACCGAACAATTATCTTAAATTGATTTTATAAGAAAGTAAAGAGGAGTTTTGAGGTAAGTTTAAAAAGACATTTTGAGTAAAGTTTAAGGGAACTATTGATTTTCAAATTTATCATTTTTACATTGAGAAAAGAGAAATTTTGATTTCTAAATGAGTAATGAGTTCAGAGTTATTTCAGAGCAACTACCTCTTTTAAGAGGATATTTTGAGCAATTACCTCAAATTGAGAAAGAGCATGTTTTATACATTTGAGTATGATTATATATTTATTAGGAGTAGTATTGAGCACATTGGGATGAGTTCAAACAACTCACATTCCACATAAATCATGTAGCCAACATGGCTAAAGGATCATACTTTTGAGATGACTCATTATTGCTTTAAAGTAGAGCTTTAGTGCATCCACTTAATTGAGGTGTTCTATACCCCGACAAGATATAGGACAAACTAGCAGCGTGGGTAAGACGTTGTATAGTCACATAGCTCATAACGATGGTTGTCTCTTAGAGAAACTCCCAAATAAGAGTAATGAGTAATTTATTATATTTTTATATGCATCCTTGAGTTAGCATCTTTTATGTATGACGCTTTAAATATTTCATCTCTTATTATTGCTTTATATTGAGTTGAGTTGAGGTGAATATTCTTCCAGCTTTATTATTTCAATTATTTATTCATTTAGCTTTCTTACATACTCGTGTACATTCAATGTACTGATGTCATTCGACCTACATCTTCTTATGATGTAGATACATGTGTTCAGGATCATCAACATGCACTTCGTTGATATCACTTCGCACTTCAATTAACTTTTGGTGAGCCTCTTTGCATTCCAGATGACTCCACTTTTATTTTCAGTATAGTCATTTTAGAGTGTCGTGGGTCTTGTCCTGGCATCCATGTTGAACTATACAGGCTTCATAGATAGATAGAGTTGAGGAGTCTCTGAGTATTTACTTCTCCTTGAGATGTTTTGCAAACTATTATACCTAGATTATTGAGTATTTTACAAACAGTTTGAGTTAAGTATTTTCTTTGAGTTTGAATGTTCTGAATTCTGTTTCTAAGCCTATTATCGCTTGAGTAATTCTTATGCTAAGTAGTCAGCCAGGCAAAGGGTTCGCTTGGGGACCAGAAATGGTATTCGAGTGTCGGTCACATTCAGGGTGCAGGCTCGGGGCGTGACAGATTCGATGTTAGAAATGACTTTCATGTGTGCAATATAGGCTGGGATTTAGTTGTGATGAAACTCAAAGAAAAATGATTTCAAGTAGTTTTTTTGTGATTGGTAAGTAGAAGATAAATTGTTCCAAGTACTTGTTATCTTGTGAGTCTTCGTGTGGCTTGGCGTTAACATGCAATCAGTAGAAATAAGTGTATATCGGAAGAATCATATGATCATTCCATTGCATTGCATTGTAATATACTTGCATAATAAGTGCACTCTAATAACAACATATGTGCCCTTGTGGCACCATACTCCCTATATCCTTTTACTTCAGTTTGTTATCATTTCATACAATGTATTGGTATGGAAACAATGGCATTTAGTTTTTAGTCATTGTTGTACACATGACATCGAATATTGGGGTTTAATTGGTATCATATTTATTTACTTAATGAAATCTAAGTTATGACTTGTTTTCACTTCTACTTTCATTTCCGCATGATTATTTGATTTTATTTTGGGAAAGATTTGATGTACCTATCAGAAGATTAGTGTAGATGTTATCATGACCCTTCAGATTTTGGATCGTGACACACTCTAGCGTATCAAAGGTTTTTGGCAATCTTACTAACACAAATGATTGTGAGTTCTTTGAGTGGGGTGAAGTCATTGTTAGCCCTAAGAATTTCATGATGATAAAAATGAAGTAATACAAGAAATTTGATTAATTAAGATTAACTTTTCCATGTAACATGATTACAAAAAAGGGGTTATTTGAATTTATTTATTTTTTGAAAAAGAATGTTTTCAAAAAAGAAAGAAAATAATATATTAATGACGAAAAGGGTAATTTTGACACAAATAAGTAATACTAATAGGGATATTTTTTAGGCAAACTACTACCAACATGATATTTTTGGATGAAACTATCAACAATGACGACATTTTTTAATCAAACTATAAATAATGAACATTTTTATTCAATTATATAGCTTAAGGATAATTTTGAACCTTTCCGTGAATAAAATTCAAAGTTCATGTTGACAACTGTTTTATAATAAAATTAACTTTCTTCAATACTTGCACCAGATTAAAATTCAAAATCTTTGAAAAGAAAAGAGGGAATTAATGTTATACAGATCGTGGCAATCCTTTTTGGAACAAATATGTAAAAGCCCGGCTACAAGATATAAAATTTGAACATATAGTTAAATCGTTGAAGTAGATTTTGGACATATAATCAAATCCCAAATTTTTTAACTAGACTTATTTTTCTTAAATCAGATGTTTAGGAGGATCAATATTGTTCTCACTTATTTTGTAATGTGTTCTCACTTATTCTGTAACGTGACTCGAACTGCCAACCTATCGGTTGATTGTAAGGGTGCTAAACACCTAAGCATCACTTGTGTAGAAGAAAAATTGAAAAATATTTGGTGGATAATTGGACAAAACTTTTATTGAAAACAATTTTATTAGTCAAATTAAGTTGAATGTATATTTATGGGGCCACATCTAGTATTGATAGTGTGTAAAAAATCTTCCTACTATTTAAATTATAAGAAATTTGGGGAGTTCTCTTTACACATTTTTTTCGATGCATGCTGTCCTCTTGCTCTAAAAAAAGTTACTTCAAATTTTATTTTATTTTAAATGAAGCAATCAAATCAGAACAGTAACATGTTACATGTAAAATTTTAGATATTGTGGTACGTAAATCATTAACAAGTGATCTTGATAGTAATTGGCCAAAACTTTTTTTTTTCCTTTTGGGAATTCAATAGGATATTCCAAATGTGAGCTTATTTTCTTCCCATTCAATTTTTCAGATAATCATTCGACCCTCTATTGAACTTGAAGACCATGATATTTGGAAATTTTATGACTATTAAAGTCATGATGATGATGATGATGGTGATGGTGATGATGATAATAATAATAATAATATTTATTATTATTATTATTATTATCATCATTATCATTATTATTATTATTATTAGCCTATACAGTTGAGAAATTAAACTATTATAATAACCTTTAAAAATATTTAAATTGTTCCTTTAATTTGTAAATGAATGCATCAATCATAAGTTTAATTAGCCATTTGCCAACCTCATGGTTGGTAGAGTGTAAGAATTTCATTAAAAGTGTAAAGCTGTATTGTTTCAATTATTAAATGTATGAAAGGAAAGCTAAAGAGACACCAATAAAGAAAATAAATATATATAAAGGTAAGAAAGTATTTCATTCTATGGCCTTAACTAAACTTTACTTTAGATTATTATCACATATTCTCAGAGGGTCATTAATTATTTAGCTGAAGAAGATTTACATGGTATATACACTTTGTTCTCTCTTTTTACAGCTTTAAACTTTACATGTTTTATTAGTTTAGCATATAATATTTTAGTTTCTTCATTCAAATATTGTATTTGAAATTTGGTCGATCATTTTCACTGGTTCTTGAAAGTTGTAAATCTCCACTTCTCCCTTTTGTATCATTTATGTATCAAATGATGAGTTCATGGGGAAACTTTCTCTTTTACTGGCACCCGAAAGGTGGGCTATTAGATTGAGGTGAGAGCCTACCAACACATAAAAATTTCTATTGGAGTGAAAGACCAAACGGCTGAAGTGAGAAAATCTTGATCGAAAGCCCCACTATTCTAAATAGTGACAAAGAATGAAATCTCATCATTTGTTAGATCGAAAGATTAAATTACAAAACATGTTAGCTAATAATGTCTCCTCCATATGAAGATATGAAAATAGAAATTGAAATACATTTAGTTGCTTTATTGTACTTTTTGTCAATAATTTTATAATTAAGAATGTAGTCTTTTTACTAGGAAGGTATTTGTTATTTCTTCAATGATTAATTAGTAAGATTTTTAGTTATCAGTACTTTATAATAAAGATTGGAGTTTTTTTCCAGCAAAATCAAATGATTTCTAGAAAAATAATAGGCTTCTATAAAGGTAATCTATCTTCAAGGTATTTAAAGATAAATATGAAAAATTACGGCTTAAAAAATTTCAACGATGACATGTGGTTTTTAGTATTCAACTAATCATGTAAGTGTATGATTGTAAAGTGATTACCTAATTAAAAGTACAACCTATCATTTCCTTTATGATTAAATCAAATTATCCTTTATAAAAAAAAACATGGTCAAACTCATTGGTGGCCCCCTAACCAAACTTTATTCATTTTAGACACCTAATGTCAAGCTCCGTTAGTCAGAGGAATCATTCCAAAGACTTTTTGGCCAGAGTCCGTAAATTGGAGTGTACATATTATAAATAGAAGCTCAAATTTTTCTGTTAAAAATATGACACTGCAGGAGGCATGGAATGGGAGAAAACCAACAGTTGATTATTTTAGAATCTCTGGATGCATTGTATATGCTCTTGTCCCGGATGAAAGGAGGAAAAAACTTGATGACAAGGCTGAAAAATGTGTTTTTCTTGGTTTAAGTGAGTCCTCCAAAGCATAAGTTGTTTAATCCATTGACCAAAAAGATTGTTATCAACATGGATGTTACTTTTGACGAGGAAAGCACTTGGATCGGAATAGGCAGCAGCCTACCCAAATCCTCCGTGACTATGACGTTGAACAAGAGAAATTTTCAGCACCCTGTGTGCTGGATAATTCATCAGTTTCAGCACTACAACTTCACCAACAATTTCTGTAGCAAATGAAGAAGCAACTCAAACTGTCGTATGAGTTAGAAGAAGGCATGCTTGGATGAAAGATTACAAGGTAACTGAAATTGAAGATCCAATTACTCATTTTGCTTTGTTTTCACATTGCGATCCTACCTCTTTTGAGAGTGATGTGAAGGAAGAAAAGTGGAGAAAAGCAATGGATGATGAAATTGATGTCATTGAGCGAAATGATACTTGGGAGTTGTCAGATCTTCCAAATGGACAGAAAATCATTGAAGTGAAATGGGTCTTCAAAACAAAGTTGAAGAAAAATGGTGAAGTGGACAAGTACAAGGCACATTTAGTGGCTAAAGGATACAAGCAACAATACGTGATAGATTATACAGAAGTATTTCTCCCGTTACTAGACATGATACAATCAGATTGGTTATCGTATTGGCGGCTCAGAAGTCTTGGCCTATTTTTCAGCTAGATATCTAGTCGGCGTTCTTACACGGGAACTTGGAGAACAAGTATTTGTAGAACAACCCCCTGTTTATGTTAAAATTGAAAATGAGGATAAGGTTTATAGATTGAAAAAGTCCCTCTATTGTCTAAAACAAGCTCCTCGGGCTTGGTATAGTCGCGTTGAGGAGTATTTTCTAAAAGTTGATTTTTCAAAATGTCCTTATGAACATACATTGTTTGTTAAGATTGTGGATCAAGGAAAGATGCTCATTATTTGCTTGTATGTTGATGATCTTATATATACTGGAAATTGTGGTGATGGATGAGTTTGAAATGTCTGACCTCAGAAATTCTAGACGGATTTCAGATGATGGATTGTAATCTAGTTAAGCACAAGATGTTGAATGCCATTCCTAGAGAGGAAATATGTCTTCTCATAAATGACAGGCCAACTTTCAAGGCAAGTAACATCAAGTATAAACTTCGTAATTTGTCCTACAAGATTGGCCTTGAGGTGCTCGAAAATGTTGTCAAACTGAATCACTGGTGATTTGTTTTCCTTTGTTGTATCATAAAGTATTTGATCAAGTGTCAATTCTGAAAGTTTGCGCTACTTGTATCTCCAATTCTTCGACAAGATGCTTGTTCAAACAGCATCTCCTAAAGGCAAATGCATACGAATAATATTAATCACATTCACAGAAAGCCTACTGAGTATATCCCATATCATTAAGTCTTTGTTTGAAAAGTCGTCGACTAATTGAAATAGACCATGTAATTACTATTACAAATCACTCCCTTTCTTTTTATTTAGTTGTCATTATTTTAGATTTAACGGCCCTTTATGAAATTAGGTAAGTTTACTATTGTACTCTTTTTTAGTGTTCTCTTGAAGTCAAGTTTTCAATAAATGAACATGAATTAATTTATTTTGATTAACTAAATTGACCAATTAACATGAATTAATAATTATTTTTTTCTATGTCAGTCAAATTCATATTTTCAAGGCTAATAACTCTCAAGGGTAAAATAGGAAGATTATTGCAATTTATATATTGATTTTGTGAAATGACAAATATTATTTAAGGAACATCTATTTTTTAGTAAGGATGATATGTTTATAGGAACAGAGGGAGTACACAGTATAGTACTTCCTCCATTAATTAAAAATAAATGGTTTTTTGGAATATTGCACACCCTTTAAGAAAAAAATATTAAAACATTTATTAGACATTACTTTTCATTTTTACCTTTTTAAACATTTGTCATATTACTCTTTATAATGACTAAACATTGATTATGATAACTACTTCCAATACTTCAAAGCAATTAGGGGTCGTTTGATGTGAAGGATAACACAAAATAATCTTGGGATTAAATTATAGTGTCACTACATTTGTTGATTGGTTGAAATGTGTGGAATAACTTATCCCACAATTAATAATTAGTACCGGAATAAGTTTTTGTTTTGGTCAAAAGGATAATTATATATTAATAATAATAATAATTAGCGTACAGAAGGCCTATTGCAAGCATTGGCTAGAGTATTTCCCTGGGCCAAAATATGCCCAGTTACAGCGTAATTACAAAAATTAGATTCCCTTACATACATAGTTCCTAAGATGTCATTCCAAACTGTGCTATTTGCATACATAGGAAGAACTATCAGTTCCAAACGTTTCACTTTTCAGGCCTTCCTTGCTTAGCATATTCGCGACCCTATTTTACTCCCTGAAGACGTGAGTTGGTGGAGCTGCTCCCAGCCTTTCCATCAGCAACCTGCATTCATAGGTTAAATTGTTATAGAGAGCATTCTCTTCACGAAACATAGTAACTACTTCCTAGGAGTCAATGTTGGTTTCGAGAGGGACAAGGTTGTTGGAGATGGCCATGGTGAGACCTTATCTAAGGGCATTGAGCTCAGCCAGAATAGGGGTTGTATTTGCCTCTTTACTGACAAAGTTGACGACCCAGTCTCTTTTATGGTTCCTTATGACGCCCCCTAGGCCTCCATCCCCAGGGTTGTTTTTGGCAGCACCATCAGTGTTCAACATAAAACTTCTTTAGGGAGGGGGGTTCCACTTCACTTGAATGCTTTGTTTCCTAGCTTTTGAAGGGGGTGAGTTATTAGTTGTGTAAAGGTATTCAGTTGGTTGACTGATTACATTCACATGACTAATGCAATCTTTCCTATTGTTGAAAAGATTGTGGTTTCTTTGAAGCCAAATTTATCCCTTCCCTTCGATGGTATAATAATCCCATCATAATTTGTCATGGAATAAATTTACTAAATGACAAAATTACCCTTCAAACCTTTTATATTATGAGTATCACTTTTCACCTACATATATTTGTAATAATTGTTCCTGTTGGATTGAACTATCATAGCATAGACTGCACTTTCATTAAAAAATTAAAAATACGGCACTTTGATGAGTAAGCAACATAATTGGTAATTCCAAACTTAATGTCCATGATTTTCCATTTGGTCCAAAAAAATTTCGGACACAAAAGTGCAGTTCAAATATGAAAATTCTGAGAATTCATACATAAAAATGAGAGTGATACCAAAAATATTTGTAAACGTAGTTGATAAAAATTCTTTTGGATATGCAAATTTTGAGAAATATGAAAATTCTGAGAATTCATACATTGTAATAGGCCAGAAAAAGAGAGTGATCAATCGACCAAAAATATTTGCAAACGTAATTGATGAAAATTATTTTGGATATGCAAATTTTGAGAAATTTGTTTTATTAGTTGCAGAGATTATTAATTTGCTTGAGCCTAAAAACTATAAAGAAGTTATTTCTAGTTCAAAATAAGATAGTTGGGTTGGTGCTATGGGTGAAAGATAATGTCTTTAATTTGACACGCTTGATCTAGCTATGAGAATTATCTAAAAGTATTCATTGAGGTTTTCTCAACCATCATTTCAAAAAAATTGGGATTGTCCTAAATTTACTTGAACCTTAAGGTTTGGCCCACCATCAACCAGAACTTTCATGCGTGGTGGGTCTAATACCCACTAGTGATAATATCTACTTTGCACTTAAGTTTGCATAGCTTTCGAATGATCTTTTTAATGACTAAGGCGTGCTTCCTCATATTGCGAGCATCCTTCTCATATGTATATTATCGACGTAGAATTTGCTTATGTCATATTCTACCATAATCACCCACATGGTTTCAAAACAACAAGTCTTCAAATGGAAAAATACAAAGAAATAATAGTTCATCTATAATCTCCACATTACATTAAAGAAGACCCACATAAAAATCACAAGTTCAAGCATGAAACGAAAGTAAAAGTCATTGAAATCGTTTGAAATATTCCATAGAATAAAATCCTGAATCTGCCTCTGAACACAAGTTACGCATCTTGACCATGAGGTGCCACGATGACTTTTATCCTTGGTGATGCTTTTAAGGACATCATAAGTTCTTCATACAAATCCAATACATCTGCTACATCAAGATCATTAGAAGGTTCAACAATGATCCTTGAAAGTGAAGGGGAATATGCCAATATTTGTCGTAAGAAAATGAGTTCAAATATTGTCCCCTCAAATTCTCTTAGTTCCACACATTCAAGCTTCTCAAATTGTTGGTCAACACAATTTGGATCTTCCAGATAATATATAACTTCACCAATCTTTCTTTCTTTCAAGCTATTGAAAACCTATAGAAATTAAAACAAAAAAAAGGTTAGTAACTTTTACAAGTTGTAACAAGTAAAACTGCCTTACATTATGGATTACAAATTCCATTACTATAAAATATTACTTGTAGATATTTTTAAATTTGTATAACTTGATATTGATAGAGCATAAAATTCATTACATTGTCGGTACGTGTATAGGTCAAACTCTAAAACTGTAAAGTGTTTAACTTATATGCAATGACAATGTAAAATGTTTTTACTCTATCAAGTCACTAAAAAGTATCTACTAGTAACAAAGAGTACCTACTACAACACGTAAAGGTAACCTACTATCAATGTATATATAACTTAAACTCGATTTTAAATTATAAAAGGTGAGAGACATTACATCTATTACCAGTGAACGCAAGTTGGGGGAACGTCGAATCAAGGAAAGAACATCAAAGACTTGATTTAGATCCAGAAATGTCACACACAACGTTACATGCTCCAAATGGTAGGGTTTTAATTGATCAAACCTTTTTGGAAAAAAATCTACACCCAAATGCTTGATAAAAGAAAAATAAAAGGCAAAAATGCATTAATGGTTAAGTATACATGAGCATAGTAACATTTATTGAGAACTTTGTAATAAAAATATTGAAATATGTCTTGATCAAATTGTACTAACTTGAATGCAAGAATTAATCAAAACAAGTCTTGTTAGGTTAGAACACAAATAAATAAGAAGTGACCATGTGATGAACCTCGCTTCTTCATAATAAGATTCTTCACAGAATGACAACTCCCTAACATTTGAGAAATTTTTAAAAAAAAACAATGTGTGAATGTCATGACTATCATCAATATTCAAGAACTCGATCCTACACTACAACAAATTTGATTTTCAGTTACGAATAATTTTGTCACCTAAAGCACATATTTCGTCACCAAAAAACTTCTGTGATGAAAAAGAAATCGTCAAGCATTCGTCCCTAAATCATATGTCACCAAATGTATACCGGCACAACTTAGTGATTCGTCACTAATTATAATTCTATCTACTACGAAAATATTTTTCGTCCCCAAATGTATAGTATCTATGACAAACTTGTTCATCATAGAAATTACATTTTTTTTGTAGACAATGGTAGCTTTTTCGTCACTAAAAAGGTCATTAATGCCGACGAAACTGATGCGTCACTTATTGTATTATATAATTAGTGACGACGTCATTTGTCTCTAAATTTAAATGTATTTCGTCGTTGAACAAACATTATTCCGTCACAAAAAACTGCCCTTTACATACAGATTCTCTTTTTGTCCCTAAATGTAACTTTAATTTTTTTATAATTTTGTAGTTGAAAACGATTAGGTCGTCACTAAAAATATTTCTTTTACTCACAAAACAAAATTGTCACTATAGAATGTCATAACTAGAGACGATCATAATTGTCATAAAATACAAAGTCAATTCGTAGGTAATAAGTAGGCTATTTTGGGACAAAAAATATTCTTGTCACCAAATGTTACACTTTTATGATGAAAACATGACCGTCTTAAAAAATATTATAGAGTCGTCGCTAAAAGTTATGCTTTTAAGGACAAAATGTTTTGTCATTAGTCATTCGTACTAATGCTATTTTCCATTTGTATTTAACTAGGTTTTGTAAATTTGATAATTTATAGAAAATTTATATTTTTTAAATAATACATTAATATCTTAAAATTCATAGCCTAGTTTGTTCCATAATAATAAATATACAATTTAAAAAAAAACATACTAAAGAAAGAGAGATAATAATAATAATAATAATAAGTTGCACACTGTTATATAGTACTAATGAAGAACAAATAGAAAATGAGATCGAAATGATATTCACTACATACTCCTCGAAGAAAAACTAATATTATGTAACGTTTATCCAACTTTAAAGTATAACTAAGATATGCTAAGCATTAACAAAACAAAGATAAAAATATAGAGGCAGCTTCAAGAGATATCATTGCAAAAGCACTTCTCTCGCACCTAATCTTGATTTCCACCTTCCACAACCTGTGTAAAATAGAGAAAGAAAATCTAAGATGTTATTTCATACTTGATGATATCATTATACGGACAAACTATAAAGTTATGAGGTTATTAAATGTACCTTAATGGATAACTTGATAAGAATCAGTGATCGTCACTAAATCATGAAAAGGAAACAAAGTTAGGTGCTAAAACTCTATAGATAGGACTCATTTCATGGATAAAGCATCTGCTACCAATCCTTTCACATAATTTAATGAAGTTAAAGGTGTATTCCAGTTCGACAAAAGGAAAATGCCAAGAATAAGTCTAAGATACGACAAAACTAAATTCTAACCTTGATCGGGATAAGCTCATGAAATGTTGCAGCTGTTTCATAATATCATCTTGACGTGCTGATAAAGTATCTAATTGTGAAGTTAATATTTCTATCTGAGACTGCTGATTTTCTACAACAACTTCAGCTGCATCCAATCGTTTCTGCAGACCAAGTTGGACACTAGAAGCTTCCTCCTTCGTCTTTCGAAAGGAGTCTTCTAACTCTGTTGTAAGTTTTGGACCATAACCGAGACCTTTTATGTACCCCGACTTTTTGCTGAGTATAGCATCCACAATTTCATCAATAGTCATGGAAGACTCTCCCGAAGTATATAAAGCTTTCAAATCAATCATGTTGTTCTACAAAAGATATAATTCAAATTATTTAAACTTATTATAATAACAAATAAATCATTTTGAATGCGACTAGAATATTTGCTTCTCACATAGTTAGTCTCAGCTTCTTCAGATGTCCAGCCTTTTTCATTTGAGTAATGTGTATTTTTGTAGAACTCAATTCTATCAGGTTCGACCCTTCAGATGTTGTGTCACCCTACAAAATAAATTTAAAAACTTATTGTAGTAAGCATGGGTGTAAAGACAACAATGAGAGATGTTCATGAATGAGCATGCATCAGTGGAGGAGCATGAGCATGAGCATGCTGAGATGGTCGATGTAGCTGAGGATGCAGAACATCATGAAGTTGCTAAAGAAATACTTAAGAGGAAGGAATTCAAAAAATTTATTGGTGGCTTGGACAAGGATGCTGTTGAGGATGACCTCAGGAAAATTTCCAGTCAAGTTGGTGAGGTAACGGAAGTGAAACTCTTGATGAAGATATGAGAAATTTCTCATATCTTCGAAGAGTGCACTTTCAAACATCTTTTTCAATTTATAGCGTCACTGCCGACTTCTATTTTTGAGAATATCCTCACAACTATCTTTGACGTAATGCTCGTCTAAGTTAATTTCAAACTTCTCCTAAAAAGAGGTTTTAAACAAAACACTCATAAAAATCAAAATCCCTATAACATATAAGAAGATGAAACACTTACTTATTACCATTTAAGACAAATAACAAAAATAGAAATCTTACATAACATCTAATAAGCGCAACATCTTTTTCCTCTACAGTGAGTTCCTTCCACTTATTTGGAAGCGCAAGAAAATTTCGTGCAATTATCCCCAATTCATTTGAGAGTTTTGTTGATTGAACCGCCTTAACAGGTCTCCCTTTTCTAGCTGGGATCTCTATCACCATCTTTTTCCCCAAAGCCCTCTTCATTTTTTCAAGACCTTTTCCCCTTATTTTTCCTCGACCCCTCTTAAATCTTCCTGTATCATTTGATTAAGAAAAGGTTAGTTTGAAATAATATCTTAATTGTAATATACTTGTGTATACATTTTAGTATTTCCAGATTCAATTAAGAATATTATGATTAGAGTTTTACGTAACTAAAAGCTTTAGTTGTTTAAGTTTTGGAAAGTAACTAATAGCTATGTGTTGATTTATACAAGAATTCGTATTACCTATCGCAGTAGTAGGAGTACATTTATTTGACTCATCGGCAGATTGAGCAGATGAAACAGTTTGTCCAGTAAGTGTTTTTTGCTTATAGACACGTCCTCCTGGAGCCATGACGTTTCTTATATCCCTACAAAATATCATCGCATATGCACAACAAATGATTTGTGTTTTGATATGTCTCTCTATTATACAGGTCTGGAGATTTTACATTCAACTGGGATTTACAGGCAATTGTGAGAAGTGTCTGCAACATGAAGATATGAGAAATTTCTACAACATTAACAATAGCACTGTTCTGGTCAATCACAGTTTTTATGAGGATCCTACTCATGGTAGTTCTTATAATAGCACAAATTACCAACTCTCATTCCAGACAAAGTGATTGTGTCGGTAAGTTTAGTGTCTCCTTACACCGGAAAAAACAAACACTATTTTGGATTAGATGATGTTTTGAGTCTTTCCAAGAATGCAAATTCGACACAATGTTCAAGTATTGAGGCTGGCAAGGCTCTTTGTTACGACGAGAATATAATGGAAATATATGAGATATTGGCTGAGAAATTCATGAGGCAGATCAATGGAGATGGAGAAACAAAAGATGCTCAG
>NW_006239258.1:608616-611863 GCF_000226075.1 Solanum tuberosum | reverse complement strand
ATATTTTGTGAGAGGAGGTATTTTCACACGATATGGACGCAAGGCGCCATTTTGGGCATGAATAGCTGAAGTCGGGTCAAGTTTTGAAAAAGGGAATTTTGTCCAATGATATATATACTCCCTAAGATAAATGTCAATATTTGGAGTGTTACGCTAACTTTTTGTGGTAGAAACACTTGAGGAGTGACTTATTGAATGTAGTTTCACTACTATATTTGTTATTGAGACTTATGGTCAACTTCAATCCACTCTCAATTAAATCTATCAAAAAGTGAACTTGGTATGTTTCCTTATATTACTTCTCTTGTCTTCCCTCCTACATGTCGACATATGTTCTACTCGAATGGATCATTGGATGTGGTTTCATTATGCAAGCACTAAACAAAATACTCATTTAGCGATTAAGACTTTTGAACCAACTAAAATGAACTAAATCATAATACATGTATTTTTGGCACAAGCTAAACTTCAAATTCCTCGTATTTCAACTTACAAAGAAGTATTTTTATGACAAAAAATAGAGATCAAACCACGACCACTTGACAATCTTACGCACCAATTACTAAAATATTTGGAAGAAAACTTATACTTACAACTCCACTAATTACATGATTTATTCTTACAATAGACATAACTCTTTCACAGAGACAATAATAGAAATAAACGTAAAGGGACGAAGATCATCTGTTTCACGGCAGTGAACGGGGTGCAAGAGTTAGATCTTTAAATCGATGGATTCTGAACTCGAACTCGACTCGGACGGAAAAAATATAACAGATCAGGCAAAAATATAATTTTCTTTATATATATAAAATATTTAATCAAGTGAATAAAGTTGATAAGAAATAAATTTAGGGGAACAAAAAGAAAAGTCATTAGATGAGTCAAATATATAAATGATTCATTACTTTTTATTGACAAATGAGCTGAAGTTGATAAGTTTTTTACACTCTGATTTCAAAACAACCCAACATCTACTCTTATTATTTCTCATCCAAACAAAAGATACCCATCTTTCCCATCTGTTTAGCTCTCACGATTTTCCTATGCAGTAGTTGTGGGACTTGTGGCCGATCTTTTTGGTCATACCTCCACCTCGCTAGTTTATATTCAGGTAAGGTTCTATGTTTCTTCTCTCTCTTGTTTGCTATCAGAACCATCCCATATCCCCTTCAGGCTTCAAGCCCATATTTGTGCAAAGTTACGTGAATTATGTGCTTTATTAGTGACGCAGTTTATGAGTCCCTATGAATAGGGATTATTGTGAATGTTATTCTGAAATATAAACTAAAGTTCTAAACTTTTCAGAAGGGTTGAACACATGTTCATTGCTGTCAAAACAAAGCTTACATTAGGATGCCTGCAACATGTTCGACAGATTGTCTGAGAGACAATTTTGTTCACTAGTGAAATTTGATTTACCGAGTGATATTAGGAGTTGATTGGGAGTGAGTTTTTGGTAGTCAAGTAGGTTTTATACTACTTGGTCATATAGCTCAAGCATCGGCAGTTGCTAGGCTTAACAACAGTTTGATTGTTGTGGCATCTATTGTGTTTTCTGAAGACTTGCGAAGAGCTTAAAATTAATATTACCTTGTGAAGTCAGTTTTTTATAGTATTTAATTATTATTTGGTTATATGTTTGTGCAGTTTATCATGGATAAAGGATGGATGCATGAACCAAAGTTCTATAAAATTCGATGAAACTTTTATGAAACTTATCCGAACTCGCTTTGATCGAAATACTAAAATTCGATGTCCCTGACAAGATTGTTTAAATATAAATTTTCAAACACAAGATGTAGTATATGATGACTTGTTGTTGAAAGGAATTATGAAAGATTACGTGTAATGGATATACCATCGGGAACAATCACAAATGAGAGATAATGATGAAGCAATTGACAATGAAGATGAAAATGAGGAATGGATAAATGAAGAAAATGTCAGCCATAATGAAATACATGACATGTTAGAAGAAATCGGTGGAAAATCACAAGGTAATCAGGAGACACCATCCAGTAACAATGGATGTGATAATTTGAGCGAGAGCGAAGCAAAGAAGTTTGACAAATTGTTGAAAGAAGTTGAATGTGAATTGTACCCGGGATGCAAAAAATTCTCGAAGCTTTCATTTGTTGTGAAATTGCTCCACTTGAAAGTGTACAATCAGTGGAGCAACAAGTCAATTAATATGTTGTTAGATTTGCTACGAGATGCATTGCCTAATGGCGAGACACTTCCTAAGTCGCATTATGATGCTAAAAACATGCTACAAGGTTTGGGATTAGGATACATTTCGATTCATGCTTGTAAATATGATTGTGTGCTTTATTGGAGTGAATTTAAAGATAGACAAGAATGTCCACAATGTGTTACTTCAAGGTGGAAAATTGAAAAGGGAAAGGGTAAAAAGATTCCTCATAAAGTATTACGATATTTTCCCTTAAAGCCGAGACTTCAAAGATTATTTATGTAAAAAAAACAAGCACTGCACATGAGGTGGCATAAAGAAACATATCTTGATGAGACGAATGTGTTAAGACATCCAGTTGATTCTGAAGCTTGGAAAGAGTTTGATAAGAATCATACGTGGTTTGCACAAGAACCACGTAATATTAGACTTGGCCTCGCGACTGATGGTTTCAACCCATTTGGGAATATGAGCACAAACTATAGCATGTGGCCTGTAATTTTATTTCCTTATAATCTTCCTCCATGGAAATGCTTTACTGATCCATTTATGATGATGTCACTACTTATTCCTGGTCCTCAAGCACCTGGAAAGGATATTGATGTTTACTTGCGGCCTTTGGTTGATGAATTGAAAGAGTTATGGAGTGATGGTGTAGAGACATTTGATGCTTCCACAGGGGAGTGCTTCAAGATGCATGCTGCTGTTTTATGGACCATAAATGACTTTCCAGCTTATGGTAAGTTTTTATATTTCTTATTGTTCAATATGTCTAAATAATGTCCAACCTAAAAATTCTTCATATTAAGCTGTAACGGCTCTCCTGATCTTTGTCGTTCCTTTATAATATAGAGAACGCAATTACTTTATCACATTTTATAGAAATGTAAGGAGTAATGAGAGGATAACTCTTCAATTTTTTTATCAACCCAAATAAGTAAGCCTCACCTCAACTAATTTAAGTAGTTAGGTTGACAAGCTTTGATTGTTTCCTATTTATTTATTAGCATTTGGACATATTTTTGTTCCCATTATTTATATGTTTCTAATCTA
>NW_006239258.1:590820-607940 GCF_000226075.1 Solanum tuberosum | reverse complement strand
TATTGACAGGAAAACTAAAGACACAGAGAAAGCAAGAGAAGATCTTAAGGATATGAACATAAGGAAGGAACTATGATTGCAACATGATGATTCTAGTTATACAATTCCATCTGCTTGTTATAACATGTCAGAAAAAGAGAAAAGAGAATTTGGGGAATTTTTGAAATGTGTTAAATTTCCTGATGGTTATGCTTCAAATATCTCAAGGTGTGTAAGTGCAGATGGTGTTAAGTTAGCTAAACTCAAAAGTCATGATTATCATGTTTTGCTACAACGATTGCTACCTATAGCTATTCGTGGATTTGGAAATAAAGATGTCTCTTTAGCATTGATTGAGTTAGGTCATTTCTTTCAACGGTTGTGTTGTAAGGCATTGAAACGACATGACTTAGAACAACTTGAAAGGGATATAGTTATTATATTATGTAAGCTTGAGATGATCTTTCCACCTGCTTTTTTTGATATTATGGTACATTTGGCTGTACATTTACCACGAGAAGCTATGTATGGGGGACCAGTACAGTATCGTTGGATGTACAAAATTGAGAGATTTTTGTGTAAGCTTAAGCGTTATGTGCGAAACAAGGCGCGACCAGAAGGTTCTATTGCAGAAGGTTATATTATTGATGAATGTTTGACATTTTGCTCTATGTATCTTACTAACATTGAGACTAGATTTAATCGTGAAGATCGAAATGTTGATGGATCTAGCAACAAAGAGGAACATGTTCTGGACATATTTTCTGAAAGTGTTAGACCATTTAAAGGAGAATATGATGCAATACCGAAGAAAGATTTTGATATGGCTCAGTGGTATGTGTTAAATAATTGTGAAGAAGCAGAGCCTTTTCTACAGTAAGTTTTCCTATCTATCTATATTGGTTTTCTGTTATTTTAAATTACTCATAAATTCATTATTCCTATGTAGGCAACACAAAAATGAGTTGTTAAACCAAGATGTTGTGAATATAGAAGAGAAACATAGAGAACATTTTCTTTATGGTCAAAGGGAAAGTAAGTGATTTTTAAAATGACAATCGTGTTGTGTTTAAGTTTAACTTTTTCTTCTTTACTAATTGAATGTAATAATTTTTCATCGTAGATTATGCATTTGTGTAATAAGGAGAATTCAATGTCTATCAAGAAGTTATATCCTTTGGCAATGGGACCTGATGTTCGAGGAAGGAGATATCCTGGTTGTATTGTTAATGGTGTTAGGTACCATATTCAAAGTCGTGATGAATTACGTAAAAGTCAAATAGTGGCATAGTTGTTGAAGTCTATCATGAAAATGAAGTGATTGACTTTTATGGTATTATAATTGACATTATTGAGTTAGAGTATATAGAAGGCAATCGAATTGTTCTATTTAAATGCAAGTGGTTTGATCTTCGTCAAAAACTGGGATGCAGAAAGATAAAAAAATTACCAGTATAAATGTAAATAGATTTTGGTATGAACATGATTCTTTTGTACTAGCACTCAAGCAAAGCAAGTATTTTATATTTGTGATCCAAAATTAGGAAAAAATTGGTGAATTGTGCAAAAGTTTCAAGATAGACGTATATATAATGTGCTAGAGATGCAAAATTCAAAGGTGGAAAGTGATGAATTACACACTATTGATGAAGTGTATCTGTCAATGGAAAGTAACATGATAGATGTTTCTATTGAGGATATGCCGATCCAATTACATAGAGATGATGTTGATTCAATTACCTTGGATTCAAGTGCATTTGAATTGAAGGTTCAAACAAAACATGAAGTTGGTTACATTACCAAAGATTCTGACCTAGAGGACGACACTATAATTGAGTACATAAGTGATCTTGATAGAACTGAAAGCACTAAAAGTATTGATAAAGATGAAGATGGTGACACAGATGATGAAGATGACATTGATTTTGTGATGTAACTTCATAACTGTAGGGGCTTACCTTTCATTGACTACGACTAGTGCGTCTCTCCTTCTTCTTCCAGGTATGTATTCTATTATTATTGTTCCTCATCATCTCCTTCTTCTTCTTCCTCGCTAGAGTTTGGCTAAAAAAATAATTTCAAACTTTTGCTCGCACTCGTTTGACTGTTTCCTCTGTTTCATTAGACTTCTATTGGAGTTTTCTCTATTTTTTTAAATTTGGGTGTGGTCTGGATTGTTTGCTTTCATTTAAGTGTTTTCTATTTAATACATTTAATTTAATTTGGATTGAATTGGATTGTCCTATGGAGGATGTTCCTCTATCTACATAAATCAAGTCACATTTGTGATCTGTAAGAATACCACCAGCCACAATCTTTCCTGGGTTCTCCAAAGCGCTCCCATGAGTATCTAATTTAACAATGGATGGAAGAGGTTTAAACCAGTTAACTTGAATGAACCTCATGTCATGTTTACAACTTTCAACTAGAGAAATCAGATCATTCCTGGACTCCAGGATCAACATTACAATTTGTGGCCTTTTGAGAATTTATTTCTGAATTCATACCTACCTGCAAGTGTTGTAAATTTTGCTGCTTAGCATCCTTATGACTCTGAGGTGATCTAGGACTGTAAACATTATTACTATTGCCTTGATCTGTGTTGTACTGTTGTGTTTTCTATCTGTTGATTCTGATGGTCTAAATTCATTTTGTAGGATAAATTGTTTCCTTATGACCTCCATTTTGGGCTATTGATAAATTTACCAATGAGGGTAAATTTTCACCTTTCAGGTAAATATACGATGAAATCTGACACAACAGCAGGGTAGCCCTAATTGGTAGTAATCTTTGGAGGACTGATATCTATAGGAATAATTTTTTGGGCATCTTGGCCTCTTAGTTTAGTAACAATAGAGTGAGGGATATTAGGAAGGGGAAGTTTTGGGATCACAACTCATTTTTGTTTAGTTTGAGTGGGTTGTTTTTGTGCTGGATTAGTGGTCGCATTTTTGCTTTTTGTGCTCTTTTTTGCAAGTATGATATTGTTGGGTCTGAAGGTTTTGAAATTGCTGGAAATTTGGAGAGTAGTGTTGTTAGGGACATAAGGTTTACGAGTGGAGTTATTAGGCTCATTGGTATAATTTTGTTTGGTGTTGTCATTCCTATTAGGACCCTACTGATGTTGTTCTATGACCATCTCTTTACCCTTACCACCATCAACACCATGATCACCCTCTTTATTATTTAACATATTAGTACGACCAGAATTATAAACATTCTTAGTTAATTGACTATTAGAGGACCAAGTATTAGGACACTCACCTGTAGGATCCTCACATCGAATATGAGTGCGCATATCTAGACTATCATTTGTGATTTTCTCCAATCGCCATCTCTAGAACTGTATATTGGCACGGTGGAATGACTTGATTCTTTGAGCATAGCTAGACTAAAGTGTGCTATTTCCTCTCCAGTTGTTGGAGTCACTCGAATTGCACCAGAAATAACCTGAGAAATAATTTCTTGAATCCAACAACATTGTTCATTTGGAATCGCTCCTTTGCTCTTGTTATTGTTACTCGATTTCTCATCAACATCAAAAACCTTTCGTATTGATGGAAATTTATTTTTGAAGTTGGTCTCCAAATCTTGAAGTTCTCCTCACAGTTATGCGCAATCTCGCTAAGACTATATTTTGCTATTGTTTTTCAGTTTCTTTTCTTTTTTGGTGTAGTTTTTGCGTGAATATGGTGCTTCTTTTTTGGTGCAATTTTGGAGTCTGTTTTTGGAGCTTTTCTCATGCAGTTTTGGAGCTATTTTTCTGTTGTTACGATGATTTTTTGTTGCTGTTTTTGGTGCAGTTCTAGTGCTTTCTGGTGGTGGTGTTGATGCAAGTTTAATGCTGATTTAGAGGCTATTGTGATGCTGCTGTTTTGGTGTAATTCAAATGTTGTTTTGATACTTTTCTGGTGTAATTTTGGATCTTTTCTGCTGCTATATTGGTGCAACCATAATGTTGTATTAGTGTGAATTTCATCCAGCTATTTTGGTTCATTGTCAGTACTATTTAGGTGTCAATTCTAATGTTATTTTGATGAACTTTTGGAGCTATTTTGACGCATTGTTGGTGCTCTGCTGCGATTTTGGTAAAGGTTTACTAAAATTTTAGTGTTGTTCATTCTAGTACAAATCTGATGTCTACATGTCATGTCTTGAGAATGGTGTAGTCACTAAAATAATTGACGATTTCTTCTATGTTAGAGGTTATAGAAGACCTGGAAAACATATTTGCTTAAGTAGTAGAGGCTTTTCATTCATATTATTTTTTGTTAATATTATTTACCCAGAAAATATTTTTGTTCCTTATTTATTTGAGCTGTTAATCTATTTTAAATATTCATTATGAGATGTCTTTAATAACATGCATCTCTTTTGTCAAGTGGCTGACATTGATTTTATTTTTGTCAAAAATTGTTATACATGTCTGCAATGAACACAAACAATGTCAGTTTATGTGTGTCGTGAATATACACTATCTTACTAGTATTACTTTTATTCATGGGTTGATGTTTCAACTTGGAACTTAAAGGGAATTTCGAACCCTTTAAATCACTAAGTCAACTTCTAAATTTAAAAGAATATTATCAATATATTGTGTAATTTTATATCAAGTGGTCCTGGAGAACAGTGGCGGACCCAGGATTTTCGTTCAAGAGGTTCGAAAAATAAAAGTATTAACGTGTAATTAAGCCAACAAAACAAATTTCAAGGAAGTAGTAGTATATAGTTTTAGTGGCGGACCCTGAATTTGTTTTGGGTTTAAAACCAAACTTTTAGCATGTTTTATATAAAATAAAAAACTAAATAAAATGTAACGTGAAAAACGGAACTGAAACTTAAAAAAATAATTGAAACTAAAAATAAAACGCTAACAGAGGGAATCGAACCCTTGACGTGTAGCTTAATTTCAAGGAAACCTGCCACTAGGCTATCAGTTTCTCTTTGTCATTGAGGGGGTTCAAAATATATATATCCACACAAATACAAAAAATTTACCTTATAGATACCGTGTAATTTTTTACCGAGAGGGTTCAGGTGAACCCCCTGGAACCCATGTGGGTCCGCTCCTGCTGGTGAACTCTCTCACTACCCTATAGATCTGCACTCGAGCGTAGCCAAATATTATTTTTATATTTAAATTTTAAAAATTCGTGATATATGGTTAAATTATTCAACTACAAAATTTAAATTGTCACTATTTAAACATTGTATATTTTGTGACAAAATTATGTTGTCACTAAGTCGCAGGTTAATTAGAGACAACGAAAGAATCGTCACTAATTGCTTATATTATTAGAGACGAAAACTAAGGTCACTATTAAATATATAATTTTGTGGCTAAAAAGCTTACAACATTCAACTACGAACTCTATTTTGTCGCTATTGCAAACAACTTATATTTTGTGATGAAAATTTTTTTCGTGTCCAAAATTGTAACTAATTTTATGACAAATAACATTTTTGTCACAAATTGGATACATTATTAGCGACAAAAATAATGTGTCATTGATGAATTAAAATTTGTCACTAGTTGTACTTAATAAATGGCGCCAAATTATTTTTTGGTGGGAAACTTTAATGGACAAAACTTTGCTACGAAATTGTACGTTTCGTCACTAAAAGTATGTTGCACATACATTTAAATACGAAATGTATTTTTTGTCACAAAAGGTGAATAATTAGTGACGAATTTTATATCGTAACTAATAATTTCGTAGCTAAATATCACATTTGTTGTAGTGCTAGGAGCAGATATGGTGAGCAAATGAACACCATTGCAATCAATTAATGTTAAGGATGAAAGTAATGGGGTATTCAAGACAAAATTTGCTTTGTCTTGGCGAAATTTGATGAACTTCAAGGTCAATTCAAGGAGATTTGGGAAGAATGCTTTTGGAGAAGGTTGTTTAACTATGAAACTGGTGACATCTAGACATGTGAGAGTTGGACAATCAAATATACAAAAAGACAATGTAAAGCGCTTGCGTTTGTGATTTTTTAGGGTAAGTTCTTTGACACATTTACTTGATACACATAACAACCAACGGTCACGGTCCCTAGCATTACAATAGATGACTGACAAATCAAGAAAATATTTGACTAAGGATCCAACATGTTTCAAGAGAATATGCACTACTGGAAATTGGGCCTACGGCAACGATATTTATAGCAACGGTTGTTAAACTGTTGCCATAGTATAGGTATAGCAACGGTTCGATGTGTTGCATAAGGTTCATGACGCTATTAACATATATTATGTACCAAACTGTTGCAATTACATAAAAAACGTTGCAATAGATTTGGTATTGCAACGACTTTGTGCAACTGTTGCAATAGAATATTTGTGGCAACGGTTTATTTTGCAATTGCTAAGTTTTAATTTCCCTCCTCAATTTTCCCTAGTTTCACTAAACCGCCAAAATATATATACCTTCAGTTTTCTTAAACTTCTAATTTTTCTTATTTTCCCAAAAATAATAAAACATGAGAGTTCTGTATATTGCTAGTGCCCTAAAATCTTTGGAAAATCATAAAAACACACCCAAAATTGTAGGGCTTAAAATCACAGTCTCAAAATTTCTTCTTCGGTTCAAAATTGCATCTTCGGTGAAGTTATTTTTGTGTCCAGAAAAATTAATTCTTTGGTTGAAATTGCGTTTAAGTTTCTTCTAGTTTACGTGTATTCACTCCTGCAAAAGAGATAAGTTGTGTCTGTGTTCACACGACTAGTAGAACTCTGAAATTGCTGCTTTATACAATAATAAACTTCATAACGCCCTAATTTAAGGGTTTTTTTTCTCATGTCTATTTTTTATGTTCTTCCTCACTGAACTGTGAAGTCATTTGGGTTGATTCTTTGATGGGTAGATTTTGAAAATATGTGGAGAAAGAAATCAATGCCAGCAGCAGCTGAAGGAAGAATCTGTAGTTTGATACTGTTGTGGTATGGTCTTTTGATTTCTTCATAATTCTTCAAATTATTGAGTTTATGGATATTTGTGATTGTCTAATTAGCATATATTTTTGTGATTTGTATCTACAAATTCTATTGTACACTTTTTTTTAGTTTTACCACATATCTAAGACTTTGAAATCTTTTGTTGTCATGAGAAAAATACGCTCACCAATCTTTGATTTTGTCTGATTTTGGAGATTTTTTGGACTTTTGGGTGGCAATGTTTGATTGTGCGCATTCAGATCCAAGTTCTTGAACATACATGGCCAAAGAGGCACACTTCTACACCCTTAATTTTCTGAAATAACAATAAGGATGCAACTTATTAGACTTAGACTTAATAGAAACCAATACTCTTCAAAGCTAGTAGAATTGAAGGTTTAATTATTCTACTACTTTCCTTAAACATCTCACATGCTATTCTCTACATTACACCTTATTTTACCATCTCAAACTAAAGTGTTGAACTGTCCCCTTAATGTATCCAACTGTTAAAATGAGAAGTAATTAGAAATAAAAGCATCCAGAATTTTCTCAAGTAAAGCAACAGATCCGTAGACTTTAATGTAAGAGCTACTGATTCCACTAAAGATATCCTGCTCCATGTCCAAGAAATCTCTATATTTGTGTGGCTTCCATTTAGATTTTTCTATTCTTTTTTTGAATACGGACAAGGATTTAAAACTTATCCTTCTTTTGCAACTCATATTTACATTGTTTTAATTGTTAATTCTAATTTCTAAGTTGATTTCTAGAAGCAATTACTTCATATTCCTTTATACAAGGCATTTTATGGTTCTTGTTTTTCATGTCATTCCATATACTTCTAAATATAAAGAAGAGATGATGGTAGAGAGGGTTGCATAATCTTTTCGCGGGGTCATGATAACTGTTGTCATAGACTCACACTAAAAAATATATAAGCTATTGAAACTGTTATTTTTTCAGTTAGTGGTTAGGTCTTAAAATTTCATGATTGATGCCATTTTGTTGATGCTGCTTTACACGAGAGTTTCGTTTCCAATCCGGGATGACTACCTAATGTGAGTTCACTTCACAAACTTGACTTAACTGATAATTTTAACATTATTTGTCCATCAAAAGTCCATGTTTATGTAGATATTTGTATGAACACTTGAGTTGGGGTTGATTAGCCTGAACATGCTCTAGAAATAAAACAATCTGAAGTGAACTAGATTAATACTTTTAATTTTACTTGGGTTTTCATGATGAGAAGCTTGCATGTTTGTTGTATCTCATTGAGTTTACAATCAGATTAGCGATTTTGTTCACAATTCAGGTTACTGTATTCTATTAGTGGTAGTCCCAATATCAATAGATTTCATAGTTTTCTCTTTCAAGCTAAGAAGTTGACCTGTATGATGAATCTTACACTGATCTTTTGTGGACATAGTTCCTCCATTGGTAGACATAGGAAACACTTGATGCCTTGTCAAGTAAGAACTTCGTTGTGGATACTGGAACAAGGAAACCTTGCCGAGTATATAAGGACTCGAAGATGCAACTGCTAAAATAGTATAAAATCTTCTGATTCTATTTTTATCGAGATCAATTTTTTTGTTTTTAAACATCTGATCAGTTCAATTTAATTGAAAACCTTATTTTACCATCTCAAACTAAAGTGTTGAACTGTCCCCTTAATGTATCCAACTGTTAAAATGAGAAGTAATTAGAAATAAAAGCATCCAGAATTTTCTCAAGTAAAGCAACAGATCCGTAGACTTTAATGTAAGAGCTACTGATTCCACTAAAGATATCCTGCTCCATGTCCAAGAAATCTCTATATTTGTGTGGCTTCCATTTAGATTTTTCTATTCTTTTTTTGAATACGGACAAGGATTTAAAACTTATCCTTCTTTTGCAACTCATATTTACATTGTTTTAATTGTTAATTCTAATTTCTAAGTTGATTTCTAGAAGCAATTACTTCATATTCCTTTATACAAGGCATTTTATGGTTCTTGTTTTTCATGTCATTCCATATACTTCTAAATATAAAGAAGAGATGATGGTAGAGAGGGTTGCATAATCTTTTCGCGGGGTCATGATAACTGTTGTCATAGACTCACACTAAAAAATATATAAGCTATTGAAACTGTTATTTTTTCAGTTAGTGGTTAGGTCTTAAAATTTCATGATTGATGCCATTTTGTTGATGCTGCTTTACACGAGAGTTTCGTTTCCAATCCGGGATGACTACCTAATGTGAGTTCACTTCACAAACTTGACTTAACTGATAATTTTAACATTATTTGTCCATCAAAAGTCCATGTTTATGTAGATATTTGTATGAACACTTGAGTTGGGGTTGATTAGCCTGAACATGCTCTAGAAATAAAACAATCTGAAGTGAACTAGATTAATACTTTTAATTTTACTTGGGTTTTCATGATGAGAAGCTTGCATGTTTGTTGTATCTCATTGAGTTTACAATCAGATTAGCGATTTTGTTCACAATTCAGGTTACTGTATTCTATTAGTGGTAGTCCCAATATCAATAGATTTCATAGTTTTCTCTTTCAAGCTAAGAAGTTGACCTGTATGATGAATCTTACACTGATCTTTTGTGGACATAGTTCCTCCATTGGTAGACATAGGAAACACTTGATGCCTTGTCAAGTAAGAACTTCGTTGTGGATACTGGAACAAGGAAACCTTGCCGAGTATATAAGGACTCGAAGATGCAACTGCTAAAATAGTATAAAATCTTCTGATTCTATTTTTATCGAGATCAATTTTTTTGTTTTTAAACATCTGATCAGTTCAATTTAATTGAACTCTCTTAACTTTAACCTGATTTGTAGATTGAAATGGAGGGAATATAAACTCAAGAAAGTGGAGATGGTAGTGATGCATTTACAATAGTTATGGGATGTGATCATCCATGTCAAGTAGTATTATATGGAAGTTGAGTAACTAAGACTCTTGAAACAGAAACAGGGAAATTTTTGTCCCTCTTCAAATACTATTAATCATGAAATGATGTAGATAAAATCAAGGAAATTGAAGAGAGGATGCAACAAAGAATGCAAGAAAACTTCAATGCACAAAAAGATACCATGGAACGAGATGTTACAATGAACATCATTGCATAGCTTTAGCGTCTAAATCCATGATTAACACTTGATTCTACCATGCTAAGATTCAATGTTCGTTCGCCAGGAGACGAGCCTGTTCTTCAACTAATCAATCATTTATATGTTCGTAATAACACTCGAGGTCAGTACTACTACTACTACTGCTCTTCTTCTTCTTTTGCCAATATTTTCTTCACTATCTGTTCAAGAATTTTTCCTTATTCTACTCTATCTCAAGAAACTGAGTGATCATGATTCATGATTCATGCACGCCATCTATTTGAATTTATTTTCTTGTCTAAAGTTGGTGAAATCTTCTATTTTTTGGTTGTACGCCATCATGGTTCTCTTATGTTGGTTGCTTATTGCTTGTTGGAATTGCGAATCAATAGTTGCTTGTTGAATATGTAGTTGTTGATTGTATCACTATATTTTATTTACTGTCTCATCTATTTCTCTCTCACTCTCATGTATGTCTTCTAGGATGAGATAATGCAGATTTTATTTTGTCCAGATAAGGAGTTTAATCATGTTATTTGTTGCAAGGACGAGACGTTATATGACTTATTTAGAATTAATCACTCTGCTTTAATGGTGTATTTAAGATAAAGATCTCTAAGTTATATCGGAATCAGAGAGTTATCACTCTGCTTGATGTACTCTGAAATCTGATGCTTAAATCCTCCGCATTTCATTTCCATCAAAGGGTCATTTCCTTTTCCATTAAACTTTTTCACCAATAATTGATTGTCTGAGGCTAACCACTTTAACCCTTCACCTACCTCAGAGCTCTGGCGACTAGAGCTCTTGTTTTCTTTCAGCAATGGTGAAGCATGTGACTAGTAGTCAATTGATAATCAATTGATTGAGTTGTTGATTTGTAAGCCAACACTTATCTTCATTTTTCTCAAAAATAGAACTTTAACCCATTTGGAGTTGTTACAATTGTACTCATATGAAGCTCAAAATTGTCATTCTATGGTCAGTCACATAATATGTACTCATAAAATTGTACTCATATGAAATTCAGACTATATTTGCATTATGAATGCACTGTTTTCAGCTTTGAAATTGTGTATATTTGCATTATGAATCAACTTAGGAATAAGGGAAAGGGCGAAACAAAGAATGGTGGTGGGGTTGTGGGACTTTTGGAATTGAATTTTATATTCATTACCTGAATTTTGTATATCCTACATAACTATTGAAGAAGTTTAGTTTATTGTCTTTACATGAGACAAACAACAAAAAATCAATTATAGATTTGAGATCTATCTTTGTGTGGTGTAAGTTTTTTTGTAGTCTGCTACAAACAGATTACTGCGAATTAACGGTGATTAGGGATGTCTTCGTTTGGTGCCAATTGATGTATGTCTTTGTGTGATGTATTATGCTACAAACAGATCAACAACTTATTGTTGTGATTTTTAAACACTATTAGTACAATCTAATATATTCTAATAGAGGTTAAAGAAAAGAGTATGAAAATTGGGATGACTTTTACTTACCTGATGCAAAGTGTAGTTGATTTTCTTTACTTTTTTTAGGAAGTAGTTAAGCTGAAAATTGGTATGTAAATAGTTTGCTTGTTTTTTTGGGTATGAATAACTATTAGTGACAGTTAAGTCTCCTGGACAGTATTTTTGTTAGTCACATGTTAGTTTCTCTTGATTTATATAATATTTTTATGTTTTTAAAATTTATTATGTTGGTATTAGACAGAGCATAAAAAAAGCTGAGGAAAACAAACTGACACTTAAATGGGGCAGGGCAGGGTTTAGCGGGGTCTTATTGATATATTCGTGCATTCTATGACATTATTTATCCTCTTTTGTAGGTGTTGAAAATGAAGGGAAGAAGATAGCAGTGAAGACAAACTTGACCTTACTTAAAGAAGAATTTTGAACTGTTGATAGTTTAAATATTCATTTCGCTATAAATAATTTTTTGTTTCTTATCGTGACTCTTTAATCATGTAAAACGTAACTACTCATTTGGGTTTAAACATTTAGCATTTAGGGATGTATTATTACAATAGCTTTTGCTGGAGATTTGAATTTATGAATGTATATGAAAATTTTTGGATGGACAAATTATATTATTTTTTTTCTATTATGATTTATTAAAGATTGCTATTTCATCTACACCATAGCAATAAGTATAAAAAATTGTTGCAATAGGCAATGCAAAAAATTCCCATAGAAAATGTAACCGCCACAATAGATAATAATAACCGCTGCCATAGATCATATAATTACTGTGCAATAAATTCTATGGCGACGGTTTTAAACCGTTGTACTTACAAACTATTTCCGTTGCAACAGAAGGAAGAATAATCGTTGCCATAGATGGCCCTATGGCAACACATTTTGACAACCGTTGCACAAACCGTTGCCATAGCTCTATGGCTACGCGAGCTGATGTAACGCATGTGTAACCGTTGCGATAAACCTATGGCAACGATTGTCCTATCTATTGCAACGGTTTTTGATGCGTTGCCGTAGGCCTATTTTCTAGTAGTGATGGTCAATCATATTACTAAACCCATTTTCAATCAATCCTATAGTACCACTTTTCTCTTTGAAGAACTCCCTAACTAGAACTATTATTGGATGCATAACCCAAAAATGTTTCCACTTCTTTGACAAGACACATGTTTTTACCAATTCTCGAAATGACATGTCCTTGAATATTTCATCGAGGATATCCATGGGTAAATCAGAGATTTTGTCTATCTCATTTTCATCAATGATCACTTCTGCACCATGATTATTCATGTTCACCTTTCTGTACATAAAATAAATCAAACTTTAGTCTATATTTTAAGAAAACAAAGATAAAGATATATTTCAAAGTTTTAGATTAAAGGTCTTCAAAACTTCTCTGTAGTCCGTATTTTATTAAGAAGCAAAAATAATATTAGATAGTAAAATTTTAGATTCTCACATACACAATTTATTCATATTGAAAACCTACCTATAATTGATTTTAAAAACAAAAGAAAATTGCATACACGTAGAGGAGATCTACACAAAATTGGTACCTCTTCAATGTAGACCTAAAATTTAGATCATAAATCAAATTGTTAAAAAAAATGAAATAACATAGCTTTTTATGTTTGTGCATATTAAAAGGATTGTATTCACCAATTGCTAGATTTAATGAATTTCACTTCCATGACTATGTTAGATCTGGAATCTATGGAATTTATATGCAACTATTAAACATAAAAAATCATTTCTAAAATATTTATTAATAATAAGGATTCCTTTTATTTTGATTTTTCAGAGATACACACAAAACTTCATAGACCATTTAGAAGAATTTATATACAACTATTGAACATAAAAAATCATTTCTGAAAAATCAACAAAAGAGAAAAAAAAATCAGTGAAAAATAGTACCTTAGTGAGATTATATAGAAAATTCTAATTTTTACATCCTAAAATTCAATAAAGTTATACCTCAAGATTTTGTTGCATCACATGAAGGGAAGTGTTTTTGTATACTTTTAGAGTGTAAGAACACAATAAATTGTCAAAAATATATACCACACTAATGTTTTGTCAAAAACAAATATAATATAGGGAAAAAGGTCTGAAATATATCCGAACTTTGGTCGAAATTGTTGTTACGATACCGAACTTTGGAAAGGACCTTTTACCCTCTGCACTATTTAATAGTGTATTTTTAAGGTATATATGTGCCCACGTGGACATCATAGATATTGCATAATTATAAATAGTAACATGTCCACGTGGGCATATATATACCTTTAAAATACACTATTAAATAGTGCTGGGGGGTAAAAGGTCCTCCATAAAGCTTGGTATCGTAACAGCAATTTCGGCCAAAGTTGAAGTATTTTTCAGATCCTTTTCCCTATAATATATGGGTTCCATGGAGAAATATATTGTCACTTTGACCTCTAAATCTTTTTATATATTTATTTCAAGAAATTAATTTTAGAATCCTCCATTTTAAATGTGGATAGCTTTTCTCTCTTGAAGATAGTTTCTACTTAATAAAACTTAGACTTCTTAAATATATAGTCTTAAATTTGATAGTCATTCAACTTAACTTTGAATATATTTATTACTTTGACCGTCTTACTTAAATTGGTTATTTAACATCTGATTATCATTTTTTTTTTAATTACATTATGATCAAGATGGATTCCTATTTTTCATCGCATAATATATGAAACTACATATTTAATTAGACATAATTTTTATGACCCAAAATCAGAAGGATCGTTATGACACTTCACTTACCCTCCGTCAGATTAGTGATTTTTATTCTGAAATTCTAAAATCAATTAATCATACGAAAATAAATAAAATAGCGATAACAAGTCATAATTAGCTTTCATATAAGTATATAAATGTGGGAAATATCAATTACTAGAAGAGTGATTAGAAGTTAAATATAACTTTTTTTAAAATGAATATATTATCTGAAATGATACAGGACTAGAAAGTAAAAGATAAAGCTTAGAGTTGACCATGGTCAACATTTCTTAGATAACTTCGAATTGATGATTTGATGTTTCAATAGATCTGTAATGTATTTTATGATATATTTGCATATTTTGTTTTCTAGATGAATATGACGAGTGAAATAGAGAATTTCTCATAGTTGATGCACCAATTATTGGTGTAATTGATTTTCTTCTCCATGCTCGCAACGGCTAGATCGCATTCGTGCAGAATAATTGCAGGACTTCTATGCATTCACGAGGTCTGTGTCGCATTCACGAATGATAAAGTTTGTTAGTCAGTTCTGGATGAGGAATCACATTTGTGATTGTTCTATCACGATTGTGATGGGTTAGATCTGATCACTTGATCACGTTCACAGTTGTGATTTACATTCGCAAAAAACAATTAAGACCTAGACGAAATAAATCCCCATTTTGAACATAGACTTCATCTTAAGATTTTTCTTGTTTGGTAGCTCAATTTTGGTAATTTTCAAGGAGGAATTGCTCATTTTATCTCAGGGTAAGAATCCAACTCTAAATTTGGTATTTTTCTCTTTATTATATTGTTAGTTTCGTTATTTAATTCACATTTGGCCGTTAGAAATTAGTTTTTTTGAACCTAAAATGAGGAATCATATTTTGATGATTCAGAGTCTGGTTCGAGGTTGGATTTTGATTAAATTTCATAATTGTGACTCCTATGTCATCAATAACTAATTTCGAAATAAAATTATTGCTCTAACCTTGCGGGCTTGGGGTTGACTTTTTGAGTTTGGAATGAAAGTGTAATAATATATTTATCAATAGACTCATATACTTATTTCGGATATATTCTTGATAGATTAAGAGTATCTAGACTATTCAAAAAGGCATATATGCGAGGGTTTATGTCATGTTTGCTCGGCTTATGGGGTAGTTATGGATTACTCTCTTATATCTTTCTTGGGGTTGATTTATTGTATAAAGTAAATATGTTATAAATTGGGTGTATTGGTTGATTCAATGTTGGAAATAATGACTTTTATGTGTGCAATGTAGGCTGGGATTTAGCTGATAGACACTATATGACTTGATTTTATTTTTTTTGTAATGTTGCATCACTCGAATTCGTGTGTTATATTGTACCTTAATGAGTTAGTTGCTTATGGGCATTATTTTGAAAGAGATATGCTTATTAAGTTGCATGTTAACATTCTTTATTATTGTGATAATGCATTCATATTTTTTTTGTCGAACTAACATATTTTATTGAATTCTACCAAGTGTCACTATTACAGTCTATTGCAGTAATTCCATCTCTATAATCTATCACTTCCTATGTAACTATGATTCTATCTACATCAATTAAACAAATTATCGATCCAAGTCGCATCTTTGCTATTGCGTTTCTTCTAGGTAACTCCACTTGTTCTGTGTAACACCTCGTATTCTAGAAAGACCAAATTGCAGAATTTCAGAAGTTGCATGTGCCACCTAAAATACGCCGTTTAATCCTTAAACTACGTCCAGATCTCGTGTACATCGGTTCTCGATCCGTATTCAGCAGCATCAGTGGTGAGTCCTTATACTTCAAGGACAATAGACATATTTTCTATTTAGTCTTTTATTTTAGTTTCAATTTTACTAGAGTTAGCTAGGGGCATGTCCCAACATCTTGTAACGACTCGGAAAATGATAGGTTAAACTAGAGCCTAAATATGGGGTTAATGTCATGAGTTAAGGACAAGGGCTAAGGGTTTTGGGTGTAGGCCATGGTTTGGGAACCTAGGCTACCTAAAACTAGTCCTAGCTACTGCCTCCCTAGACCACGACGGTCTTCACGACCCGTACGGTGGCCACCATGAGCCGTGGTGCCACCCGTGGTGGCAAGGTAGCATGCTCAATTTTGGCGCCAAGCCAAGGCACTCCTTCACGAGCCACTTCACGACTCGTGGTCATGACCACAGGCCGTGGGAAGGCTCATGGGGTTGCCTTAGCTTGGTGGGAGATGTTGCAAGTTGAGGGAGCTACTGTCCCAAAGTTCACGGGCACCACCACGAGACGTGATACCTTAGACGGTCTGTGAAAGTGAACTTAGAGTTCACTTAGGCTCAAGGGAGGCAAGGAAACTTTGCCTAGGTGTTGCCCCATGACCACGAGCTTCACCACGACTCGTGGTGTGAACCACGGATCATGGGAGCTTCCGTGGACTTGCCTTGGCCTTGGAGGCTTGGCAAGGATGGGAAGCACACTGCCTCAAGGACCACGGGAACCACCACAAGCCGTGGTGCCCCTCATGACCTATTTAGTTGGGCGTGATCCCTGACAGGCAGCCTCAAGTTGAGGTTTTTTGGTAATTTCGTTTTAATGTTTTATTATGTGGGGTTGATTTTAAATGGTTTATATGATAAATATATATGGTTTTAAGTCTTTTAAACTAGTCATTCTCTCATTTTTCCCAAATCAAATCCCAAAGTTCTCTCTCTCTATATTTCTCTCTAACTCAAGGAAGAAGAAGAAGTGGGAGCTAGGGTTTTGGATTCAAGGTTTTCTTCATCAAATTTCTTGGGAAATCTTAGAAAAGGTATGGTGATCCTTCATCTAGGGTTAGCTTTCACCCTAG
>NW_006239258.1:530307-590793 GCF_000226075.1 Solanum tuberosum | reverse complement strand
GTTATTATGGCTTTGGAGGATGGTAAGTTGACTTAATCTCATATTATTAGTAGAATTTTTCTTGATGATGATCCACTTGTAAGGTGGAGGTGTTTACTTATTTTGTATATTGTGACCAAGGCATAGTATGAGAAATTTAAGTGTTACATGACATTTTTATGAATGGACATTCAATGGAGCTAATATGATCATGTTATGAACGTAAATGTGTTATTATTGAAAGGATTTTTCTCAATTTGACACTCATGAATGTTGATGATAGAATATGAAGGATTCTCCAATATATTGTATATCTCGAATTGGTAGAGCTTGTGCATCATTTTCTTGTATAAATGATTATATTGTTGATTGTTGAATCCTTGGATCGGAAGGCTAGTGGCACCCTTCCACTCATGTTTCCAATATATTGTATATCTCGAATTGGTAGAGCTTGTGCATCATTTTCTTGTTTAAATGATTATATTATTGGTTGTTGAATCCTCGGATCGGTAGGCTAGTGGCACCCTTCCACACGAGCTTATAATGAACCTCGGAATCGGTAGGCTAATTGCACCCTTCCATTAATGATAGTAATGAACCTTGGAATCGGTAGGCCTATGGCACCTTTCCATGAAGGTTAATGATGAGACTTGAACCGGTAGGCCCATGGCACCCTTTCAAGAGGAGTTAATGAGCTTTCCTAATGAACCTTGGAATCGGTAGGCTTATGGCACCCTTTAAAGAAGGTTAATGATGACTCTTGAATCGGTAGGCCTATGGCACCCTTTCAAGAAGAGTAAATGAGCTTTCCTAAATGTACCTTGAATCGGTAGGCTTAAGGCACCCTTTCATGTGTAATGAATGAATTGGAGTCGGTAGGCCAATGGCATCCCTCATATATGATAATGTCAAGGTAATGAACTATTCTATGGGAATGTAGGCTAAGCACCGAGTGGATTTGGTTAGATGGAAACTCCCCCAAATTTAGGCATGAGTTTCAATGATCAACTACCTTATCCCATAAACTATGTGTGCGTGGATCCACCTAAGCTATACGAACCGGTCTTCCTTAGGCAAGTAGACCACCTCTTTATGGTGTGGGGACTTATGACACCGGATTCCATGACAAGTTCTCATGGTCTATGTCGGTTAACGCTTACTCCCATCATGTGAGATTTCATTGTGGGTCTTGATAGGTTATACGAAGTGTAGGTAGTAGTATGGGATGCTACCTATACATTGCACGAGTAGGCTTTGAGAGGGTCATAGTGAGTTTCTCTAAATCTTAATGGCTATGATATGAAAGTGTCTTAAATGGAGTGATTGAAGAATGTTAGCTCTTAAATGATTAATATGATATGTATGATATACTTGGGTTATATTATGAGTTACTTTCCCTTGTCATGTCTTATGAAATGATATGTCTTTTATGTATGAATATGGCTTAAGATGTAAGGAAATGAATGGTAATTTTACTTTAGGTGACCTAAATGTGATGCCTTAGTGTGGATGGTGGTATGGACGTTATCCATACATTGCACAAGGTATAGCATAAGGGTTGCTTGAGGTGAAGGTCCAAGGTAAAGGTAATGGTTTCCATGCGATATTGTTTAAGTGTGAAGTTATGACTTATATGATGTTAATGCTTGTATATGATGTATTTTATGTTAGTGTACATGATGTTTCTAAAAAGTGGCATAATGCATGATTTCCAACCAAAATGTCCCTTTTAAAGCTATGTTTTGCATGGTCATCATAATTAGTACATTTCTGTGTACTAACCCATATTCTTCATGTTTTTACTACAAGTGTAGGTTCCGGCAAGTGATTCCTCCTAGCTAGTTTGAAGTGTTGGATTGCTTTCCTCCAAGACTTGGTATGTCCTCATGGTTCGAGGACAAGACTTATGTTTCCTTATTTCATGTAATAGACATTTTTAGTAGTTGGTTTTTATTGGAAAGGGTTGTGTCCCTATTATGTTTTAAGCTTGGGTCTAAGATGGCCATGTGAGACTTAGTCTTCCGATGTACTCCAAGTTTTCCTTTAAATGAAGTTTTGATATTTTGGATTTAAATGTCTGCACTATTTCTATATTGAATGCAATGAAATGCTATGAGGCTTTTCGGAGTCTTGTACGCCGTGTCACATTCGGGGCCTAGACTCGGGTCGTGACACATCTATAGTTAGTTAGAGGCTTATTTCATACATAGATAGATTCAGCTTTAGTATTTTGAGTTATAGTCAAGTATCATTTAACTCTTGTTCAGTATTTATATATTCAGATCTATATGGGTATTCCTCATCATTCAGTTTATCTTTTGTTTTAAGCTTCCACATAGTATCTTTTGTTCAGTTGTTTAGGTATGCTTATCATATGCCAGCTCAGGGTTACATTGGGGTCACTCGTGATCCTAGGTCCCGTGTTTACGTCAAAAGGGTAGCCTCAGGTCGTGACAAACTTGGTATCATAGCATTAGGTTTAAGAGTCCTAGGATGTCTGAAAAGCTGCACTAAGTAGAGTCCCTTTCTTGAGTGTGAAGCGCGCCACACCTATGAGGGGGAGGCTATGAAGTGTCCTAGGAAAAACCTCACTTTCTTGTTATTCTTATCGTGCGTGAGTATGATTTCCCTTCTAATTCTACGTTATGCATTTCAGATCATGTGTCTTCGTAGAGCTTACGCAAGGAATGGTAATGGCCGCAACGCTAATGCAGTTCCTCCAGTCCTAGACCATGAGGTTTTGAATGCAGATTTTCATAATGCGATCCAACTTTTGGCTCAGAGCGTAACCAACCAGAACAATCAGCAGGTTCAAGTTCCTACAAATACTAGTGGTGGATCAGTGGAAGCTAGGGTCCGGGATTTTGTTCGGATGAATCCGCCTGAGTTTTTAGGGTCGCAAGTTTGTGAAGACCCCCAAAACTGCACTGATGAGGTCAAGAAGATCTTTGGAGTGATGCAATTGACTGGAAATGATAGGGTAGAGTTGGCTTCCTACCAGCTTAAGGATGTGGCTCACATTTGGTTCGCATAGTGGAAGGAAAACAGGGCTGAGAATGCAGCTCCTGTGACTTGGGAGTGTTTTACCGGAGATTTTCTAGACAGGTTCTTCCCAAGCGAGTTGAGGGAGGCAAAGGCGCAGGAATTTATGAATTTGAGACAAGGTTCAATGTCAATCCAGGAGTACGGACCCATGTTCACCCATCTCTCCAGGTATGCTCCACATATGGTTGCCGATCCCAGGGGACAAATGAGTAAGTTCCTATTTGCGGTATCTGACTTAGTAAAGACAGAGTGCAGAAATTCTATGTTGTTAGAGGACATGAACATCTCTAGGCTCATGACTCATGCTCAGCAGGTTGAGGGAAAGAAGCTTAGAGAACTAGCTAAGGACAACAAAAAGGCTAGAACAGGGAACTATAAGTACTCTCAGCAGAAATCGGGTAAAGGAAATCGCTCACTGTTTCAGCAAACGTCTTCAGCTCCAGCACCTTCATCATCTATTGCTCCATCCCCCAGGTTTCGACAGGATCAGAAAAGTAGGGCATCAGTCTCTAAGTCTCAGGGATGTGTTTCAGGTAACATAACCTACCCAACTTGTCCAAAGTATGGTAAGAACCATCCAAGCGAGTGTCTTGCAGGAAAGGAAGGATGTTTTGGGTGTGATCAATCTGGCCACAGGTTGAGAGATTTCCTTTCTTCTAAATAGGGACAAGAAGATAACAATAGTAGGGCTCATCCTATAGTCCCAACAGCACCAGCAGGTCGCCCAACTCAGAGGGTGCTTCATCTGGTACAGGTGGCGGTCAGCACCAGAATAGGTTGTATGCTCACCAGGCTCGCCAGGATCAGGAAGATTCTCCTGATGTGGTTACTGGTACATTATGAGTCTTTCATTCAAATGTTTATGCTTTGTTAGATCCAGGGACTACTCTGTCCTTTGTAACTCTGTATATAGGAGTGAACTTCGGTATCAGTCTAGAAACACTTTCAGAACCCTTCTCAATCTCTACTCCAGTTGATGACCCAGTTATAGCTAGATGAGTATACAGAAATTGCCCTGTCACAGTCTCTCAAAAATTCACCTCAGCAGATCTTGCAAAATTAGAAATGGTAAACTTTGATATCATTCTAGGCATGCTCTACAATAAAAAAGGCATTTGCCAACAATTTTCTTTGTTGGCATGTATTGGATGTTGTTTCCAAAAATGCTTTTCGCAACAATAAATAAGCTGTTGCAATAAACTCCGATGCGAAAAGTTTACGCAACAAAAAGTAATGTTGTTGCCAAAAGCTAAGTTAACGCAACAATATTTCTTGTTGTCATAAATAATATTTTGTTGTTAAAAAGGGATCTAATTTTGAAATATGAAACCATTTAGCAACAACATTTTTTGTTGTCATATATATATATGGGAGACCTAGTACCTATATGGTTTAGCAACAAAATATTTTTTATTTGTTGATAATAACATAATTCATTTATCTCATTGAATCTTACTCAATGAATATCCACTAATGTATAAATTGAGAAAACCACAATTATTGAATGTATATTAACAAATAAATTATATACATGTAAAGGTTAATACATAAGTTTTCCTACTTTCAAGTCAACTTAAACTTCATCAATATGTTTTTTCTTACAAAAAAGAACAAATCTAATCCAATAACTTAGTGACTCGAAAAAAAAATTCATTCAACTGTTTGTGCATTGTTTTATCAAGTGTCGGTAATGTTGATTTTCACGCATTTGTCCTACAAAACAAGACAAGTATAATTAGTTGATTACACTTTGTTGAAGAAAACTAAAAAATACCTAAGTCTGTGAAATAGAAATACATATTGAAGGCCATTTTTTACTTTTAAGAAATGGACAGAAATCAACTCAATAGAAAATTATTATGAATGAAAACAATTAGCTTTTTAGCAAACGTCTTTTAATTTCTGAAAAAGAACCCTCAAAGGAGGGAAACACAGACAATCAAACAAAGAACACATTGACAACTATATTGATACAAATATATTAATAATATTTAATTTTAAGTGGCTATGTACCAAGAATTACTAGTTACATTGGTTAGTATCATAGGACATCTATATTAGTGGTGGGGCTTCTTAAATTATTCAATCTTGTTAATTAATAGCATAATTAATATTTATGGCAATATTATTTCAATAGCGATTATGAAAAAAAAATTATGTATACGCCAATAATAGTATAAAAGTGAGATATAAGGGGTTGTTTGATTGGGAACAAGTTATCCCGAGATAAGTTATTTCATGTATATGAGATGACTTATCTCATCACTATGCTATAATTTATGAGATAAATAATTCCACGACTTCCTAAAACATCCAACCAAACGCATTATACAATAATCTTACATTTTACCCTTAAATTATTATACCTTATACCTCACACCAAATGACTCAACCTAAAAGACAACTTTTATTTAAATTATTTAGAAGTTTGAGTATTCATGACTCAACTCTTGAAGCTTCTAGCTATTCTAGCCACTATTTGCAACTATAAATAATTTCATTATGTTGGTATGGAAGTTGTTAGCAATTTTATACTACTAGTTCTTGGCATGAAATGAAACTAATTAATAAAAAGGATATATAATAAAATCATAAAACTTTAACAACAAAAGTGGGTGAAAAAACCTGAAAAGAGAAGGCATAAAGTAGCAGTATATGTATTTGAAAATACACTCCACTGATGTTGCAGTAAACTTCAAATACAAAGAAAATAAACAACAAAAAAATGGGTATTACATAATAATTGATCAATTAAATACAATAGTCAAATTGATTAATTGAAAACAAACAAAAAATAATAATTTACATCTGACCTTTCAATACGGTTGCATCAATACAGAAACATCAAACTTGAAAATTTCGATCAAACTTACCATCCAATCTTACTAGACTTCTCTCCAATTGTAACCTAAAACCAAGAAATTAAACACTTTCTCTTTTTATAATTTTAACCAAATGTAGAACTAAAAAGAAGTCACCTTTTAATGGATTTAGGAATTCGGGCAGAGGGAGCAAATAGTTATTCACAAGTTTTGCTTTGTAATTCTAGCATCACTGCTATCATCCACCTTTTCTGTGGCCGCGACTCTCAGATTTGGAAAACATTTAACGTGACGGTGGAAATTGAAGCATCGCTAGATCTAGACATCTACAGTCACTTATAGTTATAGAAGACATTGGTGAAAATAAAAGTTACAATGAAAAAAGAACCTAAAGTCACAAGTTAAATTAGAAGATTGGGAAATTTGGGAATAAAAACTGAAAAAAAATGGAGGGAAATTTTGCCGCCACACTATTTCAACACTAAACCATTAAGCCAAAAAAAAACACTAAACCTATTTTTGGCCACAAAAATTTTTTTGGTGAGAAAACTAAAAATTTTGCCAACAATAAATATATTTTTAGCCACGAGGGAGATCTATTGTTGCTAATTTATTATGTTTAAAATTTATAATATTTACCCACAAGATATGGCAACAACATTGAGATGTTTGCCAACAAGAAAATTATCATGGGTAAAAGTTTTACCATACAGCAACAACAAAACTAAGTTGTTGCCATATATTGTCATTAGCCAACAATACTATAGTTGTTGGTAAAAAGTTGTTGCTAATTCTATATTTTGTGGTAGTGATGGATTGGTTACATTCCTATTATGCCTCAGTCGATTGTAGAACTAGGATCGTTCGTTTTCAGTTTTCAGGTGAGCTAGTCTTAGAAAGGAAGGGTAGTAGCTCAGTGCCAATGGGTCGATTTATCTCTTACCTTAAGGCTAGAAAGATCATTTCCAAGGTGTATATTTATCATCTAGTTTGGGTTAAGGATTCCAACTCCAAAACCCCAACTCTTAAGTCAGTTCCAGTAGTAAATGAGTTCCCAGAAGATCTTCTCGGAGTTCCTCCCGAATGGGAAATCAACTACGAAATTGATCTGCTTCCAGATACCCAGCCTATTTCAATTCCTCCTTACATAATGGCTCCAGATGAGCTTAAGGAATTGAAAGAGCAGTTGAAAGACCTTCTAGATAAGGGCTTTATCAGACCCAGTATTTCCCCATGGGGTGCTCCAGTGTTATTCGTGATAAATAAATATGGTTCTCTCAAGATGTGCATTGACTATCGGCAGTTGAACAAAGTCACAATCAAGAATAAGTACCATATCCCAAGGATTAATGACTTGTTCAACCAACTTCAGGGTGCTAGTCATTTTTCAAAAATAGACCTCAGATCCGGTTATCGTCAGCTCAGAGTCAGAGATAGTAACATCCCAAAAACAGCCTTCAAAACTCGGTATGGTTATTATGAATTTGTAGTTCTGTCTTTCGGACTAACCAATGCTCCTGCAGCTTTCATGGATTTGATGAACTGGGTGTTCAAGCAATATTTGGACTTGTTCATCATCGTCTTTATTGATGATATCCTCATTTACTCTAGGAATGAGGAAGAACATGCAACTCATCTAAGAGTTGTTTTGCAAACTCTCAAGGATCGCCAGTTGTTTGCTAAGTTTAGTTAATGTGAGTTTTGGTTACAATCAGTTGCTTTCCTTGGGAATATAGTGTCTAGCGAAGAGATCCGAGTGGATTCTCAGAAAATAGAGGCAGTGAAGCAATGGACCAGACCCTCCTCTCCTACAGATATCATGAGTTTCTTGGGTTTATCCGGTTATTACAAAAGGTTTGTGGAAGGATTTTCATCCATAGCTTCTCCATTGACTAAGCTGACCTAGAAAAAGGTTAAGTTTCAGTGGTCAGATGAATGTGCAAAGAGCTTCTCAGAACTGAAAACTAGGTTGACTACAGCTCATATTTTGACTCTACCAGAGGGTTCAGACGGTTATGTGATCTATTGTGATGCATCCAGAATCGGCCTAGGTTGTGTGTTGATGCAGCGAGGTAAGGTTATATCTTATGCTTCTAGACAACTTAAGGTGCATGAGAAGAACTATCTGACTCATGACCTCGAGCTTGAACCCGTAGTATTTGCTCTAAAGATTTGGAGACATTACTTGTATGGTGTTCACGTAGATGTGTTCACAAACCATAAGAGCCTTCGGTATGTGCTCGCCCATAAGGAGTTGAATCTTCGCCAGAGGAGATGGCTTGAATTCCTCAAGGACTATTACATGAATATGCTTTGCGATCCTAGTAAGGCCAATGTAGTAGTTGATGCTCTTAGAAGACTATTTATGGGTAGTGTAGCACATGTTGAGGAAGAAATGAAGGAATTAACAAAAGATGTTCACCGGATTGGTCGCTTAGGAGTTTGCCCTATGAAAATATCAGATGATGGTGTGACAGTTCAGAATGGATCAGAGTCTTCATTGGTAGCGGAGGTTAAGGAAAAACAAGACAGTGATCCTATATTGCTCCAATTGAAGGGTTGTAACAACCCGGAAACTAGTAGGCTTAACTAGAGCTTGTCGTAAAGGTTAAGGTCGTAAAATTTTCTTATCGAACTTATAATGAAGGGTTTAGGGGTTAAACATCAAGTTACGACCTCCCAAGGACCAACCAAGGGTCCTTGAGGAGGACCCTAAAGTCTAACCTCCAAGCTGCCCAAATAAATGAACCACGGATGGGACCTATGGGGCGTAGGTCCATCCATGCCTCGTGGGTGAGCTTATTAGCTCAAGCCCCATCTCAAAAGGCCACAGACCATGAACAATTCCGCACCAGTATGGGTCGTGGGTCAGTCCACGCCTCGTAGGTGGTGGTCGTGGGTCAGCCTACAAGTTGTCCCAAAGTCGGCCAAGGTAAGGGGTAGTTTAGGTAATTCCTATTTTAGTTAGTTTGATGTGAGGTCATTTTATATTGTTTTAAGTCATTAACTAACCCATTCACTTCATAAAACCCCAAAACCTAAATCCATAACCAACTTTCCCCAAATAAACTCTCTTTAGAACTCCAACGAAGAAAAAGGAGAAAGGTGAAGCTAGGGTTGAATAATCAAGATTTTCTCCTCATATTCGTGGTAATATTCAATAAGGTATGTTATCTATTCATCTATGGGTAGCCTTCACCCATAGAGCTCCTTCAAAACCCCAATTTCATAGCTAGAAAACCCAAAAGTTAGGGTTTGACTTCAATCTCATGGATTCCTTTCGAATTCATTTTAAATGATTGAATTATGTTTTTTATGTATATATTGAAGATTTTATATGATTTTAAGTTGAATTCCTCAAGAATCCATGAATTACCCTATTTTCTCAAATTGGATCTTAAAGTGTGGGTATTGATTAATGCAAGTAGAATGTTATAGAATTATGAATGTTATGAATTGATTACTTGAATCATGTTATTATCCATGTCTAATGTAGTAATTCTAGGTGTGTTGATTGAATGTGATATATGGTCCTTGGAAGGCAATTTATGAGCTTTATGTATGATCATGATACTTATGTACATGCTTTATGAATACTTTGAGAATAAAGTGATGATGACTATGATGAAATGGTGGTTTTGTTGTTGAAAGACTATTCTCACACACACACTTATGAATGAAGTATGAATGAAGTTCCTATGATTATGATAATGATGTTATGTTGATTGAAAGGCTATTCTCAATTATACACTTATGAATGATGATGACATATTGTGAAAGATTTTCTCACAATATGGGGATTCTTAAGTTGAAAGGCTATTCTCACCTATTTAATATATGAGCTATCTTATGAATGATATTGGGATGACATGGATGCCCACACGTGAGTTGAGGCGGGGTATCTAGTAGCAATCTCTTTATCCCATAATAATGAACTCAAGTAATGAAATGCTAAGCACTGAGTGGATATTGATATGAGATGGAAGCTCTCACATGAGTTGAGGCGGGGTTTCTAGTAGCAATCTCCTGAGATGGATGCCCATACGTGAGCTGAGGTAGGGTATCTATTGCAATCTCCTTATCCCATAACTATGTGCCATCATAGGTTACTAGCTAGTGGATCCACCTAAGCTAATTGTTAATGATTTTGCATTAGGCAAGTAGGACACCCTTTTCAGTGTGGGTAACACCGAATTCCATGATTTGCTCACATGGTCTATGTCGGTTAAGGCTTACCCCCACAATGAATGATTATGAACTATCGCTTCTCAAGAATGCACTACTTAGTGTTGGTGGGAGTATGGTACTTCATCCATGCATTGCACAAGTAGGATTTGAGAGTACTTATGGTGTGTTCCTTTATGTTATAATGATTTATGAAATGAATATGCGTATGATGATGCTACTAAGTATGTTGATATGAAGGCTAATTGTAATGATAAATGCTTAACTTGGATTGTTGCTATATGTTGCTTTCCTTGATTGAATTATTAAATATGAATGTTCTTTGTCTATGAGTATTAACAAAGGATGAGATCAAAGAATGGTAAGTATGATTATGGTGACCTAAAACTGGTACTTAGTGTAGATAGGATTATGGAATCTTATCTATGCATTGCACAAGTATAACTTAGGGTTACTTATGAGATGGTTCTATTATGCTATGATGGTCTATATGTTGAATATGCTTGTGACTTATGCTTGTATACAATGTGCATGATGATTCTCAAACTTGGTAAAGTGAATGCTTTTCAACAAAAATGTCCTTTTTAGCATATTTTCAAGGTTTTTATGCATGGCTATCATACTTCGTGCATTTTTGTACTAACCCATATTTTTCTACATTTTTCCCAAAGTGTAGGGTTCGGTTCTTAAGGTGATCTTCTTGTGGTTCAAGCTTCGATCGACTATTCTCCTAGCTTGTGGTAAGTCCTCAAGATTCGAGGACGTATGAGTCATTTGTAGTTTCTTTCTAGTTATTTCATTTCGGACTATGTTGTAAGGGTTGTGTCCCTATTTGATTCAAGATTGTATTAGATGGCTAATTGAGACAAGTTAAACTTCCACTTTCTTTTATAAAAAACTTCGATTGTATGGATAAAGTTTTAAATTTCGCATCATTTCTTTTATCTTATGTAATGATATGCTAAGGGGCTTGTATGAGACCTGTCGGGGTTGAGTACGCCTTGTTACATCTAGAAGGTACCCTTGGGTCGTGACAAGGGTTCAGTTCATCAGCAAAAAGTTGAGGTTTTCTCCCAAGGGGAAGATGGTGTGCTTCGCTACCAGGGTCGTTTATGTGTTCCTAAGGTGGGTGAGTTGAGACAACAGATCATTATAGAAGCCCATAACTCTAGGTATTCTATTCATCCAGGTGCCACCAAGATGTACCATGATCTGCGAGAAGTATTTTGGTTGAACGGCATGAAGAGGGACATAGCAGACTTTGTGGCTAAGTGCCCTAATTGTCAACAAGTGAAGGTAGAACATCAGAAACCAGTAGGTATGACTCAAGATATTAACATTACTACATGGAAGTGGGAAGTGATCAACATGGACTTCATTACAGGTTTACCTCGTACTCACAGACAACATGACTTTTGGGTGATACTAGATAGAGTTACTAAGTCCGCTCACTTCTTGGCTGTCAAGAATACAGATTTAGAGGAGGACTATGCTAAACTCTACATTAATGAGATAGTCAAGTTACATGGGGTTCCCTTGTCTATCATTTCAGATAGAGGTCCTCAGTTCACCTCTTGTTTTTGGAAGTCATTTTAGAAAGGTCTTGGTACACAGGTAAATCTCACCACAGCATTTCATCCACAGATGGACGGTCAGGAAGAGCGTACCATTCAGACATTAGAGGACATGATGAGAGCTTTTGTGATCGACTTCAAGGGCAGTTGGGATGATCACCTTCCTCTCATAGAGTTCGCCTATAATAACATTTATCATTCCACTATTCAGATGGCCCCTTATGAGGCATTGCATAGGCGCAGATGTAGATATCCAGTTGGTTGGTTTGAAGTAGGTGAAGCAGCCTTGATAGGGCCAGATTCGGTTCATGATGCTATGGAAAAAGTTCAGCTCATTAGAGATAGACTTAAGACAGCCCAGAGCCGAAAGACTTATGCATATGTAAGGAGAAGGGACTTGGAGTTCCAAATCAACGATTAGGTTTTCCTAAAAGTGTCACCTATGAAGGGGGTGATGAGATTTGGCATTAAAGGAAAGCTCAGTCCCAGATATGTACGTCCTTACCGGATCTTGAAAACGGTTGGTAAAGTGGCTTACGAGTTAAAGTTGTCAGCAGAACTAGCAACAGTTCATCCAGTCTTTCACATTTCCTTGTTGAAGAAGTATGTGGGTGATCCAGCATCAATAGTACCCTTAGAAAGTGTGGTTGTAAAGGATAGTCTCACTTATGAGGAGGTGCCAATTGAAATTTTTGATCGTCAGGTTCGTAGGTTGAGAAATAAAAAAGTCGCTTGAGTTAAGGTTTTGTGGATGAGTCACTCCGTAGAGGGAGCTACTTGGGAAGTAGAAGCAGCCATGAAGGTCAAGTACCCTCATCTCTTCCCTTCCGGTTCAGTTTCAGCTTCAGGTAATAGTCCTCTCCAGTCTCTCAGTTTACTATTGCGTACATTCAGTCTTAATATCATGTTCCTTCAGTTATACTTGCATTTCAGCATATTTGCATGTTCTTGGAACTCAGTCAGTCATATTTCAGTTTCTAGTACTTCGTGGTAGGGATTGAAGCTCCTTCCCTCCATACTCAGCTAGTTTAGACTTCATTCGAGGACGAATGTTCCCAAGTAGGAGATAATGTAACACCCCGTAATCTAAAAAGATCAAATTTCAGAAGTTGCAGGTGCCACCAACGGGGACCACCCACGGACTGTAGGTTGACCCACAGACCGTAGGTGGGGTCCATCCCTCCCCATAACCCCCAGAAATTCCAGCTAAGGGTTGACTAACGGCAGGACCTACGGACCGTAGGTGGGACCATGGTCCGTGGTTCAGACCCCCAGCCTTCAGCTCTCTGAAGCCAAATGATGGACTGACAGGATGGGCTGTCGGTCCATTCAAGGTCCGTCGGTCAGGCCCGTCGATGGCCCCATCAAATTTTAAGTTAGGGTCATTTTGGTCTTTTCTCCTATACGTTGGACACCTAAACTATGTCGTTTAATTCCTAAACTACGTCGTTTTGGTCAGTTTGAACCTAGTAAGTTAGTCAGAACTTTCCCTGAGCGATTCATTTACTAGAATTCACCAAAACTAGAGCAAAAAGAGAAGAAGCAGTCGACCAAGCCCTCTCCAAGAATGTAACAGGTTTTCTTCAGTTCCAGCCCCAAAATTGAAAGATTTCTCCGTGAAATTCGTCACCAGGTATGAAGGATATCACTAGTGGGTTCCTTTCACTCATTAGGTCCTAGAATTCAGTTGGATTCTTGAGTCCCTCCATATTGTTTTGACCTAGGGTTTCTTGAACTTTAGAGAATTGTTGTGATTTAGTTGTTGTAGTGCTCCTATCCATATTATCATGTTTTTGTAACAATGTTTCTTAGCTTCTTGCATGAAACTCAGAACCCTAGTTGTGTAGATTCGTTTAGTTCATGAATTACACTAGCTAGGACAGACATACAAATATACATGCCTCAGATTTCAAATGATTCATTATCAGTACTTAAATGTTGCATTTTCAATTAGCATGTCAGAATATTGAGCTATCCAGTATATTTCAGTTATGTTGTATTGAACACATTTCCAGTTAGGAGTAGGCTTAACACCGAGTTTGACTAGGCTCAGTCACCCTCATAGTCCCTTAACTACGTGTCCCTGTAGGTTTGTAAGTCCCCTCTGTGGGCATCAAATTTAGTGATCACGCTAGTCATGCCTTTATACCCTGGCAAGGTATATTGGGTCCTCTCGATGGGGCGTATACATCGGATTCCACGGTTAGTTCACGTGGTTTTATGTCGGTTAGTAGTAGCTCACACAGTCAGACTCTAGTGCATTTGACCAGGTTCCAATTATATTTCAGTATTCAGTTTCAACATGTTATATACTTGGTCATTGCATTCGGTTTAGTTCGTATTCAATATATTTCAGTATATTCAACATGTTCAGATTATATCATTTCTCAGTATGCCTTGTTCAGTTATATTATTTTTCAGCTTTATCCTATCTTGCATGCTCAGTACCTTTCAAGTACTAGCGCATACTCTACGCTACATCTTTTCGTGATATAGGTTCAAGTCCTCAGTGTTCAGATCACGTGTAGATTGTTTCCTGATCCGTATTCAGCAGCATCAGTGGTGAGTCCTCATACTTCGAAGACAATAGACATGTTTTCTATTTCAGTCTTTCATTTTAGTTTCAGTTTTACTAGAGTTAGCTGGAGGCATGTCCCAGCATCTCTAGTCAGTTAGAGGTTTATTTCTGACATAGATAGATTCAGCTCTAGTATTTTGAGTTATAGTCCAGTATCATTTAACTATTTTTCAGTATTTATATATTCAGATCTATTTTGGGTATTCCCCATCATTCAGTTTATCTCATGTTTTAAGCTTCCGTACAGTATTTTTTGTTCAGTTGTTTAGGTATGCTTATGATATGCCAACTCAGGGTTAGCTTAGGGTCACTCGTGATCCTAGGTCCCGTATTTACCTAAAGGGGGTAGCCTCGGGAATTACATTTTACTTCTACTCTTTTCCTTGATCATCTTCAGGATTTTTGTAGTTCTTGTTACTGTTTTGCTCCACAAGGCCCCATTTCGCGCTTGCCATATATGATATATTAGTGCAGCCAAAACTGCCTTGTTAGTGATCTATTGATCTTTCCTTTGGCTCTTCGTGTTATTCTTCTCCATAATCCTTCAATATTTGTTCTTTTGATCCCAATCTTCAGCCATTCATGGACCTCATTTAAGCATTCTATTGATAACTGACACTCAAAGAACAGATGGTTAATACTTTCTGGTTTGTTTCCACACAATAGACATTCTTTATCTTGACAAATGCCCATGTTTACAAGTCTTTCCCTAGTTAATAGCCTTCGATGCATGACAATCCAGCATATAAAACTATGTTTTGGTATATTCATTTTGTTCCTGGCATCCCTCCATTATGGCCATTGGATGTCATTGCCTCGTCTCCATTGGTAGCCACTAATACATTCATATTTATTCATCATGAATCATAGAGTATGATGTAATCATAGAGTAATGAAACTCAAAGAAATATGATTTTGGGTACTTGATTTTTAATATAAAAGCCAAATGAAAATGATTCCAGGTATTTTTTTTATTGGTAAGTAGAAGATAAATTGTTCCAAGTACATGTTATCATGTGATATTCAAGGAAAAATGATTTTAACAGTTACATGAACATCGTGAGTCTCCATGTGTCTTGGCATCCAGCATGCCATTAGTAGAAATAAGTGTATATTCGTAGAATCATATGATCATTGCACTGCATTGTATTATACTTACATCAAACTTTTTTCTTACATGAGCTTTATATAAATTGTTTTATAACGTGAGTTTTACTTAGATGCCCCTTGTCCCTCAATGAATATTTTATAAGTTGATGACTTAGTTGAGTTACATTTCATATTTTATATGATATAATTTTCGAACTACATCTTCATCGGTCTATGATACTTTTTAGTACACATGTTTTTTGTGCTCATATTACAAATATGTTACGCCTTTTGATGCAGATTGTGCTCTAGTAACAACATATGTGCTCTAGCAGTTATTTTCAGAGTTTGTGGTGAGCTCCATAACGATTTTGTGTCACCATAATCCCTATATCCTTTACTTCAGTTTGTTATCATTTCATACAATGTATTGGTATTGAAACAACCGTATTTAGTTTTTAGTCGCTCTTGTACACATGACATTGGGTATTGGGGTTTAATTGGTATTTTTCATATTTATATACTTAATGAAATCTAAGTTATAACTTATTTTCACTTCTTCTTTCATTTTCGCATGCTTATTTGATATTATTTCGAAAAACATTTGATGTACCTATCAGAAGATTAGTGTAGATGCTATCATGACCCTTTAGATTTTGGATCGTGACGCGTCACAAAGGTTTTTGACAATCTTATTGACACAAATGATTGTGAGTTTTTCAAGTGGGGGAAGTCATTGTAAGCCCTAAAAATTTAATGATGATAAAAATGAAGCAATAGAAGAACTTGATTAATTAAGATTAACTTTTCGATGTAACATATTACAAAAAAGGGGTTATTTAAATATTATTATTTTTGAAAAAGAATGTGTTCATAAAAGAAAGAAAATAATATTATTTAGGCAAACTACTATCAAAATGATAATTTTGGGCTAAACTATTAACAATAAGGACATTTTTGGATCAAACTATAAATAATGAACATTTTTATTCAATTATATAGCTTAAGGATAATTTTGAACCTTTTCCATAAATAAAATTCAAAGTTCATGTTGACAACTTTTTCATAATAAAATTAACTTTCTTCAATACTTGCACCAGATTAAAATTCAAATTTTTTGAAAAGAAAAGAGGGAAATTAACGTTATACAAATTGTGGCAATCCTTTTTGGTACAAATATGTAAAAGTTCGGCTACAAGTTACAATATTTTGACATATTGTTAAATTGTTGGAGTAGATTTTGGACGTATAATCAAATTTCAAAAAATTTAACTAGAATTTTTTTTCTTAAATCAGATGGTCGGGAGGATCAATATTGTTCTCACTTATTTTGTAACGTGTTCCTAAGATTTTTTTTTGGAAATAATATATTCGTAAATCAATGTAACGTGTTCTTAAGATCAATATTGTTCTCACTTTTTTTTCAAACAAATCAGAACAGTCACATGTTATATGTAAAATTTTAGATATTGTGGTACGTAAACTATTAACAAGTGATCTTGATAGTAATGGGCTAAAACTTTTTTTTTCCTTTTGGGAATTCAATAGGCTATTCCAAATGTGAGCTCATCTTCTTACAATTCAATTTTTCAGATAATCATTCGACCCTCTATTGAACTTGAAGACCATGATATTCGGAAATTTTATGATTATTTCATCATGATAATTATAAGGAAAATATGTGTTCCTCTTTTTCTTTTGCTTGAATTATTAATTCATAAGAAATATAACAATACAATCTTTGATATTTTATACTACTACTATCATGCTCCAGATTTCAAACGTCACATTCTCAGTATATAAATGTTGCATTCTCAATTAGCATGTCAGTATTTTGAGCTATTCCGTATTTAGTGCATTTTAGCTTCATATGTATTCGGTTGGGAGTAGACTTAGCATCGATTTGGACTAGGGTTCAGCGTACCCTCATAGTCTTAGAACTACGTGCCCGCGTAGGATTATAGGTCCCCTCTATTTGGCATCAGTGTTAGTGATCATGCCACAGTCCTGCCTTTATACCCCATAACAAGGTATATTGGGTCCTCTCGATAGGACGTATACATCAGACTCTATGTTTAACTCATGTGGCTTATGTTGGTTAATAGTAGCTCCCACAGTCAGACTCTTAGTGCATTGACCAGGTTTTCAAAAATTATTCAGCATGTTATCTTCATGATTAGTACTTGGTCATTGTATTCAGCTTAGCTCTTCACTTATGTTTCAGTATTTATATTCTTGCTCAGACTATGTTATTGCTCAGTTATGCTTTGTTTAGCTCATATATATTTGTTTAGCTTAGTATCTATATCATGCATGCTCAGTACATTCCAAGTACTGATGCATACTCTGCGCTACATCCTTTCATGATGTAGGTTCAGGTACTCAGCATACAGATCATGCTTAGATCGATTGTTGGTCCATATTCAGTAACTTCAGTGGTGAGTCCTCATATTTCGGGGACAATAGACATGCTTTCATTTTTGTCTTTTCAGTTCAATTTCATTTTGTTAGAGTTAGCTGGGGGCATGTCCCATCAACTCAACTCAGTAGAGGCTTTTCAGACATGGTAGAAGATTCAGCTTAAGTTGTTAAGTGGTTGTTTCAGTTATCACTAAACTCTTAGTTTATTTCACTTATATTCAGACTATATGGGGGTTTTCCCCATTTTTAGATATCCACTATTTTAGCTTCCACATAGTACATGTTTTACTTAGTTGTTTTCAGTATGTTCATGATATGCCAGATTCAGGGTTAGCTTGGGGTCAGTCGTGATCCTAGGTCTCATATTACGTCAATGGGGTAGCCTCGGGGCGTGACACTTCTTCCTAATCAACTTGGTCAATGGGAAGCTATGGATGAAAATACTTTAACAAGCATCCGATAGTAACCGGGCAAACCGAAGAAACTCTTGATATTAGTCAAAGAGGTGAGCCTGGGCCACTGTTGTACTGCCTCAATTTTCTGAGAATACACTAGGATCCCTTCGTTGGATACCACATGACCAAGGAAAGCGTGGAATATAACCAGAATTCACATTTACTGAACTTAGCGAATAGCTGGAAATCTTTGAGGGTTTGCAGAACAACTCTCAGATGAGTCACATGCTCTTCCTCACCCCAAGAATAAATGAGATATCCCCAATAAAGACGATGATGAACAAGTCCAAATATTGTTCGAACACCTTGTTCATTAAGTCCATGAAAGTTGTAGAAGCATTTGTTAGTCCAAAAGACACAACTACAAATTCATAGTGACCATACCGAGCCCTAAAGGTTGTCTTCGGGATGTCACTATCTTTGACACTGAGCTGATGATAGCCAGATCTGAGGTCTATATTAGAAAAAAAACTAGCACCCTGAAGTTGATCGGATAAGTCATCAATCCTGGGGATGGGATACTTATTCTTGATTGTGACTTTGTTCAACTGACGATAGTCAATACACATCCTGAGAGAACCATCTTTCGTGCACATGAACAACACTGGAGCACCCCATGGAGAGATGATGGGTCTAATGAAGCCTTTATCCGGAAGGTCTTTCAACTTTTCTTTCAATTCCTTAAGCTCAGCTGGAGCCATTATGTAAGGAGGAATCGAAATAGGCTGGGTATCTGGAAGGAGATCTATTTCAAAGTCAATTTTCCTTTCGAGAGGAACTCTAAAAGATCTTCTGGGAATACTTCTGGAAACTCATTTACTACTGGGACTGACTCAACAGTTGGGATTTTGAATTTTGAATCCTTAACCTGAATAAGATGATAGATATACCCTTTGGTAATCATTTTCCTAGCCCTAAGGTAAGAGATAAATCGACCCATAGGCACTGAGCTACTACTCTCCCCCTCTAAGACTGACTCGTTTGGAAACTGAAACCAAACAATTCTAGTTCTACAATCGACTAAGGCATAACAGGAATTGTAGCCAATCCATGCCTAGAATGATATCAATATCTACCATTTCTAGCTCTACAAAGTCTGCTGAGGTGATTTTATGAGAGACTGTGACAGGGCAATTTCTGTATACCCGTCTAGATATAACTGGGTCACCAAAGACTAAGAAGAGTTCTGAGAGAGTTTCTGGACTGACACCAAAGTTTACTTATATATAGGGAAATACAAAAGAAACTGTAGCCCCTAGTTCCAACAATGCATAATTATCTAAATAAAAGACTCGTAACGTACTACTGACCACATCAGGAGAATCTTCATAGTCCTTGTGAGCCTTGAGCGCATACAACTTATTTTGGAGCTGATCGCCATTTGTATCAAACGAGGCACCCTTCTGAGTGGGGCAACCTTCTGGCGCTGCTGAAGTAGTAGACTAAGACATGTTATCTTTGTCACGCCCCGAGCCTACACCCTGGACGTGGCCGGCACTCGAAGACCATTGTTGGCCCCCAAGCGAATCCTTGACTTGGCTTTCTTAACTCAGTGGAAACCTAACTCAACAGAATAATTCCATGTAATGCAAGGACATAAAACAACTTAACTGATAAAATCTAGCCCAAAAAGGCAACTCGAGTCTCAAAATAGAATATTTACATATATACATAGATGAGAGACTCAATACTAAGTGACTGACTGTCTATGAAGCCTCTATAAGACTGAGATGGATGTTGGGATAGACCTCGCAACATCCTAATAAAACAAAACTAAGAACACAAAATAACAGAGTCCTCCGAAAAACAAGGAGGCTCACCACTGACTCTGGAGTGCTCAGCTGGATCAACGGCGTGCTGGATGCTGATCCTGGGTACCTGTGTCTTCATCATAATAAGATGCAGGCCAACTGGCATCAGTACATTGAATGTACGAGTATGCGAGCTGGAAAGCTAAACAACAACTTAAGCTTGAAAAGAGTAAAAAATAACTCTTACCTTGGCTCTGTTCGACTCATGGATAAATGAACTCAAATGTAAAGCAATAAGACATATGCAATACATATAAAACTTGTAAAACAATGTAAACAACTAAGCTCGTTAATGATAAAACAATAACAAACTCAACTTTACTTATATAAAAGTAATATAGCTTGTGTGGGAGATTCTTTAACCGACAACCACCACTATGAGCCCTAGTGATGATACAAAGTTTTACCTCACTTTGCTCAAGGACCATCCTATACCTTGCCGTGATATAGGACCTTACTTTACATAGTGGATCCACTAGCTTAACTTACGTGATCATCTAAAAAGAATGACCCGTCAAGTCCCATGTTGGCTACATGGTTCTTATGGAGAGTTGAGTTAATATGAACTCGCGTCCCCAATTCGGTGCTCAATACTACTCCCAAAAACACTTTGGCTCATAAGTGTTTTAAACACATCTTTCTTTAGTTTGAGATAATTGCTCAAAACTTATCCCAAAGGCTCTCTTGGAAAACATGGTTCCTTTCTTACTCAAATGTAAAAAAAACATTTATAAACTTCTTTGGGAATACTTAGTTCCCTAATAACTTTTGAGAAATGAACTCAACTTTATACTCTTGACTTAACTTGAAAACTCGAAAACTCGATACTCTTTACTTGACTTGAAACTTGAGACTCTTTACTACAAAGTTAAAACGTTCAATAAAGACTCTTGAAAAGTAAATGAACTCAACTTTATACTCTTGACTTAACTTGAAAACTCGAAAACTCGATACTCTTTACTTGACTTGAAACTTGAGACTCTTTACTACAAAGTTAAAACGTTCAATAAAGACTCTTGAAAAGTTTTAAAGACTTGCTTCGACTTACTTCTTAACTTCTAAGATTGACTCTAACTTCACTTGACTTTGATCCGAACTTTCCTCGAATTGGATTATGAATTCAAGGGTAATGATCTCATGTTTATGGATGAGTTCCTGACGTTTAGACGTACCTTGGAGTGGTGAAAACAACTATAAAACATAGGTAGATTACCAAGGAACATATATGAAAAAGTAGGGAATGAAAGGGAAAACTTGGCGTCCTTGGCGCTCTGAGAGGCGCGGGGTGCCAGACCACAAAGTTCATAAGGTCCTGGTGGGGGCTCTGCTAGACACGCTGCCCCAAGGGCTGGGCTTCAGAGCCCCTTGGGGGGGCGCTGGTTGGCACGACGCCCCAGCCCTTTTCCCGAAAATTTGACTTTCTTCCTTCTTTTTCCCCACTCTAAACCACCTTAACTTCAAAGGTTTCAGCCCCAAACACTTAATATCATAAAAACCCCCTCAACATACAATAGATTTAACCCAGAAACACAATCGGAAACATGCCCCAAAATCAACAAGAACTTCAACACAATCATAACCAACAACTTCAACAACCACCACCAACAACTTCAACAAACACAATCAATCTTTTCTCGAAATTAAACGGGTTTGGCGTGTGGGGGAAAGAACCAACCCAACACTATGAACTTACATACCTAGTAGGGATCACCCCCGATGATATCCACGACGATCTTTGATGAAACCTTGCTTGATCTTCTCTTTCTCCCCTTCTTCTCCTCTTTACTCACAAACCCTCACTCTCACTCTTTTAAAAGGGAAAAATGATCTAAAATCAGTCTAACACCTTAATATATCCAAAAGAATTGGTTAGGGAAAAGACCAAAATACCCCTTAAAATTTCCAGACGGACTTCCCTGCCAACTGCCCAACTTCTAAAAGGTATAACTCACTCATACGAACTCGGAATCGAGCAAACTCGGTGGCGTTGGAAAGATCATTCCATGAGATTCGCAAATATAACTGGAACTACACCTAATTCATCATGAGATATAAGTTATGACTGTTCAAAGTTGGCCAAAAACTCACCTTTTTCCCATTCTTAACAAAATTTTCCAGATTTTTAAAAATTCTTTCCAAAAATGACTATTTCCAACTTTTTAAGCTTCTTACTAGTTATCAACTTGCAAGATGTCACAATCTTCTTGTCCCTGCCTTGCTGAAGGGAAATCCTTCAACCTATGACCAAACTTACCGCATCCAAAACACCCATCTCAACCAGCAATACACTCACCCGGATGGTTCTTACCACACTTTGGGAAAGTTGGAAAAGTGCACTCCTTTGTGACTTAGAGCCTGATGCCCTACCTTTTTTATCCTGTCAAAACCTAGGGGATGGAGCCCTAGCTGATGAAGGTGATGGGGTTGTAGACCTCTGCTGAAACTGTGAGCAATTCCTACCACTCGATCTTTGCTGAGAGTATTCATAATTCCCTGTTCTAGCCTTCGTGTTGCCCTTAGCCATCTCCCTAAGTTTATCTCCCTCAACTTGCTAAGCATGAGTCATAATTTTGGAGATATCCATATCCCCTGACAGCATAGCATTTTTGCACTCGGTCTTTACCAAATTGAATACTCCAAATAAGAACTTGCTCATTTGTGCCCTCGAATCAGCAACCATATGCGGAGCATACCTGGACAGCTAACTGGACAGTTTTTACATTGATAAAAGAGAAACTTTGATTTCTAAATGAGTTATGAGTTCAAAAGATATTTCAAGAGCAATTACCTCTTTTAAGAGGATAGTTTGAGCAATTATCTCAAACTAGAGGAAGAGTTATGTCTTTAAACATATGAGCATGAGTATATATTATTGGGAGTAGTATTGAGCACCGATATGGGGACGAGTTCAGACAACTCAAAGTCCTCATAAACCATGTATGCCAGCATGGGTAAAGGGTCATACTTTTTAGATGATTCTTTATTGCTTTTTAGCATAGCTTAGTGGATCCAATTAGTAGTAGGTTCTATACCCCGACAAAGTATAGGACAGTTCTAGCAGCGTGGGCTAGACTATGTATCATCACATAGCTCATAGTGATTGTTGTCGGTTAGAGAATCTCCCACAGAGTTATATTGTATTTTTATATACACATTGAGTTATTATTGTATTCTTTAATACAGTGAGTTGTTATCTACTGTTTTAAAAGTTTTCCATATATTGCTTCTTTTATTGTTGTTTTATCCTTGAGTATCTTGATTTGAGTATCTTGAGTTGAGTACCTTTGAGTTGAGTATCATATCTTTGAGTTTAGTTCAGTGAGTTGAGAAGAGGTAAGTATGTTTCCTTTTTATCAAGTTCAAGCCTATGTTTATGCTTTAGAATTCTCATTACATGCTTGTACATTCCATGTACTAATCCATTTGGCCTGCATCATTTAATGATGCAGATATAGGTATTCAGGATCATCAACATGCGTTTCGTTGAGGTCATGTGATATTCCAGTCAGCTTTGGTGAGCCTTCTTATATTTCGGAGGACTTTACCTTTACCTTACAGTTAGTAGTTTTGAGATGTCGTGGGTCTTGTCCTGATATCTTTCTGTAATTGTAGAGGCTTCATAGATAGATAGAGTTGAAGAGTTTTTTGTATTTACTTTCCTCTGAGTATTGTTCAGACTTTCTTAAAGATCACTATTGGAGTTCAATGAATTTAATTCAGTTTTAAGCTTATGTATGCTTGATTTAGTCTTATGCTTGTAGTCAGCCAGGATGAGGGTTCGCTTGGGGACCAGCAATGGTTCTCGAGTGCCGGCCACGTCCAGGGTGTAGGCTCGGACCGTGACATGTGCCATAGATAATGTCACGATTCAAACTTATCGAATCGTGAGGGCACCTACTCCAACACCTAGATAGGAGAATATTTACCAATAAACTTTAAAAACAGGCAATGTGAAATTAATACATAAGTAGCTCTTTAATAATTGCAATTGTCAGAAAACTCAAGGTTATGAAACCATCATTTATATTTTGTCAAAAAATCCTCCCAGGAAACTAGTCTAATTAGGTACAAGAGCTACTAAGAAGACACAAGGGATAAAAGAAAATACGACACATCTCCCGCCATAAAGAAAAAAAAGTAGAAGTTGTCGGAGATCGTCATATTCACCGATGAAGCGTCATTGAATCCTACAATCAGACTATGTCAAGTGACAGAGCAAAATTAGTATCAGTACAAACAATATGTACGGATAGCATCATCGGTTGACGTGAACCCATCACATAATATCATATAAAATAACCAAAGAAAACATGCACCTTGAACATAAAAATTAGGGCTCTGATCCACCCTCACTACAAGTATTATTATCTTGGCATTTGATACACCTTATCTCTTTCCGCTGCCAACTCGACTCACATCATATCATAGCTTAACCCTTCTATTACATAACATGTCCTCCGAACACCGAGCTGCTGATTTGTCATTCCCTACATTGCATGCTCTCATTATATGACATATATCAAGTAGCCCCAAATTAGTAGCAGATATATACAATTCTAACCACCATTATGAAGTAGCCCAGACTTCCCAAAATTCTCAATCATCACTTATAACGTTTAGCAAGTCATATTGATCCACACAAGAACCACTCCAACATTTAAACACACAATCTGGTCACTCAAGAACCAACATGTAATAGTTATTATAACCAAATAGACTAATCTAGTTCATTCATGGAACCCACACATAACTAATAGTGCACCGACATGGTAGGCGATCCAATAATACATATGTATCGGCGTGGTACCTGATCCAATAGTAGTAATATATATGTATCAGTGTGGTACTCAATTCAATTATATATACATATATCAGTGTGGTAGTCAATCCAATAGATATATGTATTGGTGTGGTATTCGATTCAATAATAATATATATGTACCGACATGAAACCCGATCCAATAGATATATGTACCGACATGGTAGCCTATAATATGTGTGTGTGTGCGCGCGCGCCGATGTAGTACCTGATCTAATAATAATAATACATATAACACCATCACAACCATAATGAACAACAATCACAGTTGTACACTCAAGTAAACACTTTCATTGCATGCGATTGACAATATCTTCACATTATATCTTTCAAATTTCCCTAATCATATATCATGCAAGCATTACAAAGACACAGTTAACAAGCACATATAACAGAAAATGGAAAAACCAACAACCATCACCTACCCGAGAGAATTCTTTCTGGAATGTTCCCTGATCACAGTTCAAATTACCCATAGTTATCTTACCCAAAATAACACTCAGCAACCATCATAAAGCCAAAAATAATTAATCAGGTCCATCATCAACCTAACCACAACTAACCATACATTCAACTATCCAGACTCTGTGAAGCCTATGCATGAAATTCCCCCATAATTTATAAGATATTATATGGGTAAATGCAGGTCTAACTACTCCGTTAAGGAAATCTAGCCTACCAGGGAGCTAAGCAGCTGTTGAAGGACTATGAATGAAACTATTTGCTCTTTGGGAACGAATCTTGACAAACATTGACCGGAAATCATTGGGTCTCACCCTTTATGCGGGAAAATCCCTCCCATTCATTGTCCTCGAACATAAAGTGGCTCAGGGGAACTTTAAGATTAACCTCGTCTATTTTGTCAAAGAAAAAAGGGAAGAAAATAAAAGACATTGAGTTTCTAGTGCATGATTCTGTCAGCCCCGTTATAGTAGCTCTGCAAGCGCTATAGCAATGTCACTATGCTTCCCGCTATGGCAGTTTAATGCCAGCCCAGATAAGTTCAAATTTAATAATTTCATCGTGTGCCCCAAATTTTAACTTGAAAATAATAGCTCACTGATCGAGCACTCTTGCACCGTTTGAGAATTTTTTAAGACTTAGCATGAAGTGCATTTAAATAGCGGCGAATCAAATTGTTACAGATAATTTTACAAAAGGGAAGATGAAGTAGGTTCCAGGAAAAGAAAAGGAAGAAGTCGCAACAGAAGAGAGGGAAAAACAGGAAACAAGAAGAAAATAATGGAAATTTGTTGAAAAGTAACGACTTCACTAAAATTAAAAATAAAATAATTAGAAGATTAATAATTAAGATGGATATTTAATGAATGTGAATAGAAAAAACAAGACACTGAAAAGAAAATTTGAAGAATAAAATAAAGAAAAGAACTTAAGGGTGTGTTTGGTATGAAAATGTTTTTCAATTTTTTCATGTTTGATTGGTTTCAATGTTTTTCAAATCAACTTGTTTTGGAAAATGACTTCCCTTCAAAAATTAAGGAAAACATTTTCCAAAACTCTACTTCATCCTTCAATTACAATATATTGTTTCTTACCCTACCCCGTACCCCATACACGACCCTCCCCATACAAAAAAAAATAATTTTTTTAAATTTTTTTATTTTTTATATGTAATATATTTTTTACCCCTACACCCAAACCAACCCAAATCCCCAATCCCAACAAAAATTAAAATTAGTTTTAATTTTTTTTCAAATTTAGATTATTTTTACCTCATCCAACCCCTACCCCCTCCACTCCAAAAAAAACATTATTTTGGAAAAATATTTAAAATGAGGCCACCCCGGTCAAAAGTTTTTTAAAAATTATATTTCAATTTTAAAAAAATTCATTTTTACGCCACACCCAACCCTACCCCCGCCACCCCAACCCAGGCCACCCCCGTCAAAAAATAATTTAAAAAATTAATTTTGATAAATATTTAAATTTTAAAATTTTTTATTTTAACGCCACCACCCCAAAAAAATAAAATAATTTTTTTAAAAACAAATATTTCAAATTTTTAAATTTTCATTTTTATGCCCCAGCCACCCCATCAAAAAAAAAATTGAAAAATATTTCAAATTTTAAAATTTCTTTTTTTACGCCACTCCTATACACACCCCAGCCACCCCCCTTACCCTGTATCAATTTTTTTTTATGAAAATTATATTTGAAAAATATTTCAGGATCAGAAGGTCATGTTCGGATTTTGAAACGGTCGTCGAGGTCATGTCCTATTTCGGGTGTCAGGGTCGGGTCCTAGATCGATTATCGGGGTTGTTTTTCAGATCAGAAATTATTTTCTAAAGAGCATTTTCTAGTCTCAACCTAAAAATAAAAGATATTTTCTAGAAAATGTTTTTCATTCACCAACCAAACATTAAAAAATATTTTCTAGTCACCAACAAAATATGAGAAAATAAGTTAGAAATCCACTTAATATTTTCTAGGAAAACATTTTCCTTCATACCAAACACATCTTAAATATACATTTATTTTCCTGTTATGCTTTTTATATTATTTAATTAAGAAGAAATCAAAAAAAAATAGTTTTACTATCTTATCATAAAAAATAAAAAATAAAGTAATACTTATATTTTATCTTTCCGTATCTATTAGAATGAGAGAATCATACTCACACAAACATATAAACTGAAAAGAAAAACTTTAGAAATATTTTCCCTTAATTTCATTTGGAAGAAACAAGAATTGGAAATGCAAATCATCTAAGTTATATTTCTTTTAAGAAATATAAATATATATTCTTATGTTTTCATCCATATACACAAATAGACTTTTGTATGAATGCGTATAAAAAATTTACCACCTCTTCTCTTTCAATTATATACTTATAAAAATAATATTTCTAGATTAATGACTTATCACACTTTGCTAGTATAATAAAAATAAAAAAAAAATAAGCGATGGTGGGCCAAAGCCTGACTGACAAATCTATTATGCGGTTTCATTCTTTGTCCTCTGCTTCTCAACCACAACATTGTTATCATATGTTCTACCTACATAAAAATTATACTCCCTCTGTCCCAATTTATATGACTTACTTTCCTTTTTAGTCAGTCCCAAAAAGAATGACACATTTCTATTTTAAGTAACAATTTGCCTATAAAATGTCTTTTTACCCTTAATGAAATGATTTACAACCACACAAATTTCTATCATTCATTTTGGACCACAAGTTTTAAAAGTCTTTCCATTTTTCTTAAAGTTTGTGCCAAATCAAAGTACATCATATAAAATGGGACGGAGGGAGTAATATTATAACGGGTGGTTTATAGAGTGTTTAATAAATTAACAATAATGTTAAATAAAATATATTAATAATGATTGTATTGATTATGTTTTTATTAATCATATAAAATATATTTCTTATGCTTTATTTTATTTGATGTATTAAAAATAACAAGCATTTGATATATTTATTTTAAATATTTACTTACAAAATATCATCCACAAATATGGTATAAAAATGTAAAAAAAAGTTTTAAGGAGAAACTAGGTCTTTAATCATGTTATGCATGCATTAAAAGTCACTGCATTATTAATACTATGATTTTTCATGTATTAATAATACACAATAAAGTGTATAACTAATGCTTACATTAATTATACATATGCTAAACAAATGTATCAGATAATCTATATATAATATAAAGCTAGATGAAAGAAAAGTGATGTGGCACATCTCTTTGGCCAAGGATTCTATTTATCTTTTTTCTCTTTTTTTGATATTTTTATTTTATTTTTTAAATTATTGTACAAAAATGAATATGTCAATTACGACTCCACTAATTCATATTATTTAATATAAAAAATTAATTGTCTTTATTTCCATTACTCCCATGACTTTTGATAATCGTAACTTCTAATTTATATTAATAGAGTCATATTCATGATATCTTTTGGTATCCATGTTATGTCCTATAAATAGAGGCATTAGAAAATTTTGTTACAAAACAAATAATCAAATTTATATGTATAGTTGAACTAGGAATTAACTAGGTGAAACTTGCTCATCTTTTTTACCAAGAATCACAAATTTTCTTGTAACTTAATAAAATAGCATTTTATAGCTTATATATTGCTTTCAATTTTTTTACTTATATGAAATCTAATGGTTTTATTGCAGGTCTCCTTTTTTTTAATGGGAAAGATCATCTTCTCCATGATATTAAACTGATCAAATTTCATTTTGACAATTTACTGAGAAATTTAAACATGCTCTCCATAGATTATTGGCAGAAAGGTATAATTATTTTTCTTTTTTATTTACATGTAAGTCAATTTTTTTATTACTTGAATTGTAAGAAATGACAAGAGTTTCAAGTAGTGCAAAATTTTATATCAAAAACTAAGTGTCAAATTGCTAAAAAGTCATTTTAAAAAAAAACTTCATGGTCTTTATTTTCATTACTCCCATAATTTTTTTATTATCATAAACTCTAAAATAATTAATAGTCATATTCATGATATTATTTGGTATTCTACATTGTAGTCCTATGAATAGAAATATTGTAAGACTTTGTTGAAATGAGCACATTAACATTTTAAGTTGTCATGTTTTTAGTGTTTATTATGTTGATGCTTTGGTTCTGAAGAATTAGATAAAGACTATTGAATGGTGATTGTGGCTTGTGGAAGTTGATATCGAGAAGAGCTCGGAAGATTGTACATTAATTTCATAAAATTTTTTAATGTTTTAATAATTAAGTTCGTAAGAATGATGTTGTATTACTTTTTTATTTTAGTTCTCTCATGATTTTTTATTCTTTTGTATTTTATAGAATAATTTATAATTTCATTTGGTTCAAAATAGTAACTTATGACTTTGTTGGACGTAATTATCTCTTCTCTTCTTCTTCTTTCTTTTTGGTTGTTTAGTTCCTCAGAAATGTCTAAATATAATTTTTTTCCCCTTGAATTTTGAATTATAAATACGTCATTGCAAGTTTTAAGTAACACTAAAATCTACACAATAATGTCTTGAGTCTCTTGAGTTTTTCATCTTTATTATAATCTTTGGCTAAGAATTCTATTTATTTTCAAATCTTTACAATTTCTCTATTTTTTATTGTAGAATTATAAATATGTCAATTAAGTATTCATTTATATTCTGTAATACAAAACTTAATGGTCATTATTTTCATTACTCCCATAATTTTATTATCATAATATCTAAATTAATAGTCATATTCTTGACATTATTTGTTATTCATAATATAGTCCTATAAATAAAAGTAGGCGGAATGACCTGGGAGACCTCTGTACTTGGCTCCGTTTGTAAGTTGGACCCTCCTACTTATCATTTGCGAATTGAACCCCTAAACTCATTAGAACACAATATTTTAAACCTCTTTGACCATTGACCAAACTTATGTGGCATTGATAATGCTGAGTTGGAAATTTACGTGATTACCCGAGTTTGACAATGAGTAAATAAGGTATTTTACATTAAAAATATTTAATTAATAATTATTATTATCAATTTTAAGAAGAAAAAAATAAAAACCCATCTTCCTCAACCATCCCTCACCCACCCCAGCCCCACCCTTCTCTCCTCCGTCCCCAGCCCCCCTTCTCTCTTCTTCTTCTTCATAGAATTTCATCCACCATACCCACTCTCCTCCTCTTCATTCTCTCCTCCATCCACTTTCTTCTCAACCCACACTTCTTTTTCACTACAAATCAATCACTCACCCTGACCACTTAGTCTAAAAGTCTTTTAGATTTTAGCTTTTTAGTCTAAAAGTATTGAGATTATTATTTATTTTTTAGGCTTTAAAAAAGAAGTCTAAGTATGGACTAACACGAAGGATAATCGTGGATACTGAAAAATTAGAACTCCATTGATAAATTAGAGAAAGCTTGAAAATAACAAATGTGTCTTGTGAAATTGATTCAAAATTGTGTTTGAGATTAGTTGAATTTGTGGTGGTGAACTTGTATTTGAATTTTCAAGTCAAATGGGAAAAAATCCCATCTATTTGACAGGAATTTAGTGTTTAATTTGAAATAAATATGAAGAACATGCTTAATTGGAGAAAAAAATTAAAAAAAAAGCTTATCTAAAATTTCGAGAAATTACAAAAGTGGCTTAATTGATTTTTTTTAATTTTTAACATGTAATTTCTTACATGTCATTAAAAATGACATGGAATTCCATGTGTAAGCAATTGTACTTCACACACACTAGTCAGATGAAAAAAAGGTTTAAAATATTACTTTCTAATGAGTTTAGGCGTTCAGTTGACAAATTGATAAGTAGGAGGGGTCCAACTTACCAACAGAGCCAAGTACATGGGTCTCTCAAGTCATTCCGCCAATAAAAGTATTGCAAGACTTTGGACAAATGATCGCATTATCCTTTTAAATTGTTATGTTTCCGATACTTATTTTATTCAAAATTTAATTTGACTCGAAGAAAAAACTATTGAATGGTGATCGACTTGTGAAAATGGATGTCGACAAGAGTTTGGAAGATTGTGTGCTGATTTTGTACTTTTTGTTTTTATTTTTTAATGATTAAGATTGTAAGCAAGGTAAAAATAATGTTGCATTCTCTTTTTTTTTTAGTTCTCTTTATGATTTCTCTTTATTTTTTATTTTATATAAATTTTTATTGTCGTAAATTTAATTATATATTTTTTTTGGTTCAAAAGAGTTATTTATGACTTTATTGGAAGTCATGTAACTACTTACCAAATGTTTTTCTCTATGAAATCAATTATATGTATGGATAAATATATAGTGACATCTTATTATTTTTATAACCGCGTGAAGAACGGATAAGTTCACTAGTATATTCTAATATACAAAAGTAATGCATGCATTTTTTATTTTAATACACTCTACCAGGCGCACTAACTTTTTTTTGTCTCTAATAACACATTACTAGTATACGTATCCGCGCATTGCGCGGATATTTTAAAATGAATAATTTTTTAATTTTTAAAAATGACAATTATGAATTATTAGTGAATAGTGAGTGTATATATTTATATATTATATATTTTTTATTTTTTTATTAGTAATTTTTATTTTTTTAACAATGTTTTATAAATTATATAAGAATGCATAAAATTAATTGTGTTTTAAAATATTAAAATGATGTCCACAATGGTATTTTTAGTTCAATATATTTTGTTAATTTCAAATTATTTCTATATATATTTTATAAAGAAAAACATTTAATGTTGAGATTAATAAGGATAGTTAGAAATCACGTATCTCTAAAAAAGAGTGTATTTAAGATAAATAAGGATAGTTGCAAATCAGCTTATCTTTAAAAATAAATACAGTTAAAATTATTATTTTTATTAATTAAGCATAACAAATTTAAAACATCTATAGATTAATTGATAAGTAAAGATTAGATGAAGGGAAGAGAAATTGGAGGATAGGCTAGTAGGCTACGCGCGTGAGAAAATAGGCAAATTAGTTTTATTGGAACAATGTTTAGAAATATTTAATATTTAAATATCATTTAACTAATGTTTTATTCAAAAATCAAAAGATTCAATATATTGATATATTTAACTAATGTTTTATTTAAATTAAAAAATGTAAATGACATATTGATACATTTAGCAAATTTTACTATTTTTTAATTTGTGTGAATTATAATAAAAAATGATTTTAAATGTAAAAATAACCTTAATTAGTATATATGCTATATTAGGTTTACTCAAAGTATTTATTAGATATTTTAGCTATTTTAAATTTTGATTTGAATTGTATTAGAAAAGATATAAATGTGGATGAATAGGGTGTTATGTTGATTTGAACTTTATCAGATTAAGCACATTACATGTAACTACAGTTATCTTGAAATTCAAATATTTTAAATTTCAAATTTCAAATTAATAATTGTATCATATATTTTAAAATTGTAATTCCCAACTTAAATTAATGATGTTATATAGTATTATGAGTAGTCTTAAATTTGCTAAAATGACTTATAGTTATTTATCCTAATTTCAAAAGTTTAATTTTTATTCCTCATAAAATTATTTTGAAATTTGATCATCCTTAACAATTTGTTACGTTATTTTTTATTTTGTTTTGTATAATTTTTGGTAACCGTTTTTAAATTAAAAAAATAAGTGTTAACGGTTTTTATTTTATTTTTAGATTTTAAATTAATTTTAATAATTCAATACATTTTACATATTTTTTAAAAATAATTATAGATTATTTGTTTTAATACATTTTAATAGATTTTAAATTAATATATATATATATAAGAGAAAAAAAATATTTCATTAATTAAAAAATGCATTTTTGATAGCCGTAACTTAAACATTTTTCCGGCTATCCAAATATGTTACATGTGCTGAATCATGCTTTATATTTTTATCATTTTTGGTCAATAATGGGTCATGAGGCTCCTTTTATTTAATTCAATAAGTCTCTAAAAAATTAGGCTAAATAGCCCAAAACATTCCTATATATCAAAAACATATATCAAAAGCACATTTAAATTTAACTTTAAGCTTTGTTCTATGTAACATATTAAAGATTATACACACCATTTTCATGTTAATCAATTTGTTGTTTCAAAAGCAAATTAAATTTGATCCTCATAATTATAATTGAGAGCAAAGGATGACATTGTTTGTATATTCAAAAAAATAAGAAGAGGACAGACTATATCCATAGTATGCAAAGAAACATATAAATTTATGTGGAGACCCACGTTCCCTATATTTGAGATTATTCCTACTTTTCAATTGCAACAAACAATAGTTAGTGCATATTTTAAATTTATCACAAAAAAAAAATAGTGTTCACAAATAAACTTCCAAAAAAAGACTAAAACAACAACAAATCAGTTGAAATATAATTCAATAAATAACTTTAAAATAATAGATGAAAGAATAATTTTTTACAGATTATTTGCTACCGTCTTATCTTTGAAGTATCAATTCAACAAAAAATAAGTTGTGTAAATACTTGCAATGTGGTACGTTCCATAAATTCTATAAATTCCATCTTATATATAATTTGGATAATTCTGATGATTGTTGCAACTCGACTAATTAAACATACAAACTGAATCTAAAAATAATTAAAAGAATAACATTTATACAACAAACTTTCAAACATAACAAAAAAAACTAAAATTAGCAGATAATTCACAGATAATTGTTGAAACTCGACAAACTAATATACCTATCAAAAGAATAGCGTTGATGAACCAAAATTTCGAAATAAATAAAATAGCAAACCAGTTATAATATAATCTAACAGAGAACATTTAAAGCAATAAATGAAAGAAAAACTTCTAAAAATTTATTTGCTACCTTCTTACTTTTTGTAGTAGTTGTCTTGAATTATTATTCAAATCCAGTATGCAGCAAATTCCTTCAAAAAATAAAATAAAAAAATCTGCATATAAATACAATGAATGTGCTAGAAGAGTTCACCAAAAAAAAAAAAAACTATGAAGTGTTTCAGCCTTTTCAAATGACTCTTCCACTGCTTTTAAAAATATATAGTGTTGCCACAAAATGTGGAATTCATTATCCAGTAAAATAAAAACTGTAAAAGTAACCGTTTGGAGGTTTTACATTATCATTTGAATTTATAAAAAATCGTAAGAATTTAATTGATTGTTTTAAAAAATAGAAAAACTTAAAATACTATATAGATTTTAAAATTAATTTTTTTATTTAAATTAACTACAAATAATTAATTTTAATTATACATAATTCCGAATTTTTAATATAGTATTATATATTATTATTAATATTATTATTTTTTTCTAATTTTCTTCATAGGTTATTATCAGAAACAAATATTTTGAAAAAAAACAAGAGAATTTATTTTTACCCCATTAATATTATTGTGTGTGTATATATATATTACAATATTTTTTAAATTGAGATATTTAAAAGGATAATATTTGATAGGTTCACAAAATCAGATAATGCTTGATAATTCCACAAAATTAGGCTCAATATTTTTTAAATTAAGATATTTAAAAAGATAATACTTGATAGTTCCACAAAATTAGATAATGCTTGATAAAGTTCCACAAAATTAGGCTCAAAACCAAAATTTTAGCGCGTGTGTTTTTTATTTTTACTTTTTATATTTTCAAAGTTTAAATTTTTATTTTAAATATGACGGTTTTTTAAAAACTTTTTTTAGGATTATTTTTTTAATTAAAAAATTGAAATTTTATGGTAGTTACTGCTGTGTAAGTTTTACACATTTACATAAATTTTAAACTGATCCCACTAATTTTGAAATATTAACTACCAATACACGTGCATGTGTTTTTTTTTTTTTTAAATACAATTTAATTATTTTTTATTTTTTTGAAAATACTTTTTTTTTGGCGCTGACACGTAGGCGCTATCACCTCTCCTATTATATATATATATATAGATATAGATTATTATTATTGTTATTATTAGAAGTTCTTACGTTTTTGATTCCCTCTTTTTCAAAATAAATAAATAAATTAAATAGTAATTCTATTAAATATTTAACATTTGTTGTTTGAAAATTAATGGGATAAGGGTCTGAAAAATATCCCAACTTTGGTCGAATTTGCTGTTGCGATACTAAACTTTCATGAGGATCTATTACCTCCCTAGACTATTTTAATACCGTACTTTTTTACCCCCTGAACTATTTAATAGTGTATTTTTAAAGATATATATGTGCCCACGTGGACACATTACTATTTATAATTTTGCATTATTTTTTATGTCCACGTGGGCAAATATATATGTTTAAAATACGGTATTAAATAGTCTAGGGAGGTAATAGGTCCTCATGAAAGTTTAGTATTGCAACAGCAAATCCGACCAAAGTTGGGGTATTTTTCAGACCCTTATCCCAAAATTAATACTAATTAGGAGTATATAGGTTTCCGTATAGTGCTTAAGTGAGTCTTCACTATTTGAAATGTCTATTGATTATAATACTTTAAGATCGTGTGTTATTGCAAAATTTATTAAAATTTACTTTTGTAAATGATAATAATTTATTTTATTTTTAAAAAAATGTGTTTCATCAGTTACAAAAAAAATAATCTATCTATTTGCATTATGTACTTAAATATTATGTCTCCTCAACTTCCTTCTATTTAATTTTTCATGATTAATCAATTTATAAATAGCAATTCTCCATGGAGTTGTTTAAAAATAATTCATTATTTAAAAGAATTAAATGGAGAGCACAACCATGGAAGGAAAAAGGTTGTACAATACACTAAGTTTTCAAAAGAGAAAAATATCAATAATATTACAGAATCATGTAACATTATATGAACTTACATATGTGAATTACTTTTTATACAATTACATCATCCTAAACCAATCCTTTACACCTTTTCATTTACTATATTTGCATAATAAATTAATAACATATCTTTCATAATAAATAAATAACAATACAAATCTTCAACTTTTCTCTAATTATTTATCAAAATCTTGACACTTATCTTTACACAAACATTTAACAAATTCAAAAAAATTAATTTATAATTTAAACAAATAAGTGGAAAGCACAACCAACAAATGAAAAAAGTGGTATAAATACCACAAATAAAATTTAAAACATCAAGACACACCATTTATCTTCATAGTCATCATTGCTGATAGTGGTTAATTGAGGTTAGTTTTTCAAATGTTCAATATTATTATATTTAAATTTAATTTTATTGCAACACTTTATCCTTAGTTTGACTTTGACAAAATACTTATACAGAAGTACTACAATTGATAAGAAAATTATGGATCATCCCCAACAAATTAGTTTAGAGAATTGTCAAGATAAAATATTAATGTTAATATTCATAACTATATTAAGTTGTATTTCTATACAATTAACAAAACATTTATTTTTGAATACATATGCAACTGAAAAATCAAGCAAAGCGGTTAAAGTGATGTACGAAAATATTATGCAATAACGAGTTGCATATTTCACAAAGGAATAAGAGCGATTGACAAAATATATACACAGAAAAATTTCACTAGATCAATCTTACAAATAATGACATGACGTTTTAATGTAATGGTTTCAATGTAATACGGAGATAAAATAATTTTTTATTAGAGAATATAGTCTCTAAAAATCAATCTAATAACAAATGATAGGACGTTGTTGATGTATTTCTTTATATTTTTTTACTATTATTTTACATTGAAACCCATTTCAAAAACATTCACAAAAGTATCCATAATAGATATTATATAAATGTTCAATCTCCTTGGTATCTTAATAAAAAGCAAGGAGGACCATCAAAACATACTAACAATTCCCCCATTCAGTGCAATGGAAATAAAATAATTTTTAGTAGAGCATGTATCATTTCAAATGAAGAGATAATGATACGGTTGGATAATATAATGATATAATTAATTCACAAAAAAAATGATTCTAACACATATTTTTAACTCTCGCGCAAAACGCGATCATGTTCTCTAATGATATACTCATAAAATTAAGATGATATTTAATTCTTTTTTCAAATTTATCTAACAACACATTTCTAATTCAACGTACAATTTCAATATCATGTCCACTTAAAAAAAATCTGAGTTCAAAATATTGTAGTCAATATTTATTAACTCTTAAGAGTAAATATATAATTTTTTAATTCATGTGCCCAAGCCTACAACATTAATTATTATTATTTTATTACTTTGAATAGAAGGGAGATTATTCTATTTCCCTACAAGGTGGGGTCCATCAAGGCACCAATATGGAATACGGCGATAGTCAAACACCATTAAACATAGCCACATGCACTGTTTCCGTATGATTTCAAAATATATACGCAAATCATCTCCCTGTTGATAAGGAGGAAAATATTACTTATCTAATTTTTTTTTTATGTTTAATTGGTAAAAGTTTTCAGTTCTATTTTGTTTACAAATAATGATGATATCTTTAATCGAAGTAGAAAAATAATATCACAAATAACATTTTTATTGATGGTTATAGGCATAAACCACATATAACAATGCCCTCATAAAAAGCATACAAGGGCATTTGGTACCGTTAGAATAAGTCAACACACCCACCCACGTGATCAGAGTTCAGTCCTAGCTAGAACTTCATTTTATTGTTTTTTATTATAAGTTTTGAATTTTAGAGGGACTTATGTATAACATTAAAATGGTTAGACAAGAGATTCGAACTCATGAATCATTCAATAGAACGAACTCACCTCGATCATTGACCTATCATACTCAAGAAACTTAAAGTCTACATATTACCTTAAAGCCTTAAACTCATAGTATATAACAAAGTAAAGCTCAAGTATTAGTTTAGAGCTCATATTTGATCTATATATTTGTATTTAATATTTTCAATATTGTTCAAACCATTAATGACCAACCAAATACATCCATTAGTTGTCAATGGAAGTTTCGCTAATGTCTAAATTAAGATAACATTGTGCACCCAGAGTCTTCAAATCCTGAGTTCGCCTTTGGCGAAAACGATTAATTATTTTGTTATTACTATTAAAGGATGTAGTGTAATGGATGTGACTGCTTCTTTCTTAATCAGAGATCTCAAGTTCAAACTTTGAGTTTTGAATTTTTTTTTATTGAAAGTGCTATACCCGAATGGCCCCTATAAGGCACCAATTCAAATTAATTGAACTCTAATATAAATGTCAAACATTGAATGAAAAAATAAAAAAACAATCATACTATTATCGGCACAACAATTACGAATTTGTATATTGCTTGTAGACTATCTAAAGAAGAAAATATTGTTTTGGAGTAATCTCCAGAATGAATGGCCATGCTTGATACACAAGTTTATTTTTATTATTTTATTTTGTGTTGACTGGTTTATTGAAAATACTAAACTAACTTTTTAAGCCTTAAAAAGAAGATATGCATCTTTTCTATTCTATACAAATACAAAGTTGGTACAATAATTTACTTTTGAATATGTAGATGACGTGACAAAACATGGTTGAATTCTTCTTTGACTATATAATCTATGATAAACGCTTATGATGTAATCAATGATCGTTGATCAAATTATTATTTTTAATTTGTGTTGGCTAAAGCAGTATTGATTCATTTATTAACATTGTCAATAGTTGAGTCACCCCATACGCCTAAATTATACCTCTAATAAAAAAGTATAACGTGATCATTATCAAATATAAAATTCAATCAGGTTGGGATCGAATCTCATATATAATAAAGTGACAATTAAATCGTAAACAATTATTTACGGTTAGTTATTTATTTCCAAAGGAAAAGGGAAAGTTTGGGGGATTTCAGTGATGTATAGTATCAATTTCTAATTGGTAAGTTTCAACGATACTAGCCTAAACTGAGAATTTAGGGGTCGTTTGGTTGGAAACAAGTTATCCCAGAATAAGTTATCCTGGGGTTAGCTATCCTGGGATAACTTATCCCACAATGTATAAGGAATAACTTATCCCATCACTATGATATAAATGGTGGGATAAGTTATCCCAAACATGGCAACCAAACAACATAAAAAAAAATTCCCCATTATTTTTAATTCCTCACACCAAACAAGCCCTTATAGAGATATAAATCAAGATTGTGTTCACCAAAACTTTAACTTATTTTGGGTTATTACGGAATTCAACCTTGTAATGCTAGTATGCTAGTTTATCAAACTCTTACTACACATAATCGTTTCTCAACCAAATCAAATGCATGCCACTTTTATTCTTAGGAACTAAAAGTGTTAACATCAAACCAAATGATGTTTTACTCTGAGTTGGTTAATCTTGTTACAACATTAACCATTAGGCGAGTTTAAACCTTGAATCCTTGTTATTAGTTCTTTTTCTAAGTTTTACTCCTTTTTACTCAAACAAGTCAATCCTAGGGCGGGTTATAATGTTTGCAACTATAAGAAGTCGATTAATCCAAAAGAACTAATAAGGTATACATCCGTAAAATAGATTTTAATTTGTAAATATCTTTTTTAGGTCAAGTCGTTATGGATTTCACAATCTTTGATAGTGGGATTTAGCTACTCATAATAATTGAAGTAAAGTATGCACTTACATTCATCAAATAAGAATTTACTTCCAAAAGTTAAAACAATCACACAAGCTTTGATTTCAAAAATCAAGAAAACTTGCAATAACAACTCATTCAAGCGTATGCTCTTCTTCGCTAAAACCAAGTTAATAATATAAACCCTAAAAAAATTCTATATATAGTCTCAAAAAATTAGAAATTTAAAATAAGAAAGTTGGCCCTACTAAGTCCACCTAATGCTTTGCCTGATGGCGCGTCACAAGTGTGATGGGTTGTCGCTCATGTCTTCATGCCTTAACAATAGTGTATTTGGAATACCCTTTGTGACGGTCTCTCTAACGGTCCATCACAGATATGACTGTCCGTCAGATGGACCGTCATATGTTTCCTTTTAAAAAACTTATAGTTCACTCTGATGCTGGGCCTGGCCGCCCATCGGACCTGTGACGGTCTGTCAAGCTCCCATTAGTGGTGTATTTAGTTTGTACTTAGCTGCGGTTTGCTTCATTTTCTGATTTGAGTGATTTCCTGTCTAACACAGTAGAAAATACATTAAACGACATAACAATACTTAAAAATTAGCATTTATGCAACGATTAAAAACATCAAATATGTTATCTAATGCCGACATAACCACTCCTTTTAAAGTTAATATTTCTTATAAAGTTTGGATGGTCTACGTTATTATTCTCCCGACCATAATTTTATGAATAGAGTGAAACGAATATATCGAATCATTTAAGTTAATAGCTAATATATTTGAGTACGATTTGAATGAATCCTTTTGCACAACATACTTAAGAATTTATTTGTGTTGCAGAAATCTCACTAGTTTAAATGCTGATTAATTAGATAAATATTAGCTTGCAATATTATAAATCTTATCAGATTTGGGTGCATCCAGATACAGTGAAATACATGCATGTATCTCGAGATACATAAAGTCAAAATTAGGTGTAATTGGCAAGGTGACTTATGAACTTGAATTGCCTAATGAATTGGTATTGGTACATCTAGTTTTCCATGTCTCATTATTGAAGAAATGTGTTGGAGATCCGACATCTATAGTCCCCGCTGGCAAGGTTGCTTATGAACTTGATTTGCCTAGTGACTTGGCGTCGATGCATTCGGTTTTCCATGTCTCCTTGTTGAAGAAATGTTTTGGAGATCCGACATCCATAGTTCCCTTAGATGGTTTTGGAATTGATGAGAATCTTTCTTATGAGGAAGTTCCAATTGAGATTTTAGACCGGCAAGTCAAGAAGTTGAGAAATAAAGAAGTTGCTTCAGTAAAGGTTCTTTGCATGAATCAGTTAGTTGAGGGTGCTACTTAAGAGGCCGAGGCCGATAAGATGTCCTGATACTTTCATCTCTTTTCCTCCATCCCTACTCAAACTTGAGGTATTTAGCTCCTCATGGTTTACTCATTGAGTGCCATATGTCTTAGATATTCCTATGATTTCCTCATTTATGCATGATTCATGAAAATCTTAAATTTTGAGAAAAAAGTTTAATTTATTGATTCCTACATGTTCATGTGAATTTGAGTATGAGTTGCATATAGACTTCATGATATGACGTTTTGAACATGTTTTAACTTGGAGTTGATGTTTCCTCCTTAGGTATGTGCATTTATGTAATTGCATGTATATATGTTGGGCTGTTAGATTAAGTTCCTACCTTCTTTATGATGTCTTGAATCTCATTCGAGGACGAATCTTCCCAAGGGGGAGATAATGTAACACCTCAAATTCAAAAATTGTAGAATTGCAACTTTCTTCAGGATCTGATGCCAGTTCCGACGAAGACACCTATGGACCGTGGACTGATACACATAACATAGGTCAACTCCGTGGTTGGCTAGCCTAGGTTCCCAAAAATGATAAGTTTCAGTACTTTTTCAATGGTTCACCAGGACAGTCTGTCATTCAATGTACGAGCCGTAGTTAGGTATCGTAGGTGAGTCCTAGACTTAGAGAGATTTTGAGGCCAAGAGTTAGGACCTACAACCGTGGTCCACGGTTCGTCGATGGACCCACATGCCGTAGGTATGGTTCATCGTCGGGGGTCCACAAATGGTGGTATCTAACCCCAAACGATGCTCAACCAGAACGGTCCATGGTCTGACCAACAGAACATCGGTCTGGCCGTCGATAGGTGTCGGCAGTTATTTTCTTAAGGGCTTTTGGGCCTTTGCCTAATTATTCTAGCTGAATACTATGTCGTTTTACCCTTCACTTTGTAACACCTTAGAAATTTTTTGAACTAAGACTTGAACCATCCTTCGTTGTGAGTGGGATTTTACTGAGGAATTTAAAATTTCTTGAGTGTTAAGGTCACTAGATGTAGCACCTTGAGTTCCAAGAAGAACTAAAGAGAATTCATTCAAGTCATTCCTAAGTTTTTCTAAGTTTTGGGTCAAATTCAAACGACCATAACTCTCAGTACAGGATGATTTAAGTGTGCCATAAGATGTAAAATGAAAGGTCTTTGAATTATATTTCCAACGCCACCAAGTTTGCTAAGTTTCGAGTTCGAATGAGTGAGATATCCCCTTTTGAAGTTAAGCTGTACAATTAAAGAAAGTTACCCGAAAATAGTGAGGGGTATTTTGGTCTTTTCCTTACCAAATCAGAATTTTTTTTTTCAAATTTTTCTGGCCTGATGGCCATTTTATTAATAATAATTTTGAAAACATCAGTCTGGCCAAAGGGCCCAATAATAAAAACCATTCTGCCCAAGTCCATCCATACCAAATCCTTCTTCCTTAATTAGGAAAGTGAACCTAACATCTTCCACCTCTTGCGATCTTTCCATTTTCATATTTGTCTCCCAGGTTCTCCCTTTCGAATGTCGCGTGTGCTTTACTCGTCTTCGCCTTTTGCTCTGGGTATGTATCCATCTTGTATCTCTCTATTTATGTGCTTCCTTGCTCTTATTGAAGCATGCCTTACTGATGGGTAGTTCTTCTTCCTTCATTACTGATTGACTCTTCTCTTGATCCTGATTAGGATGTAAATTGATGTTCCTCGTATCGTGGAGTGCGTAGTGGTCGCCATCTAGACGCAGCTCAGTTCCAGGTTCTTACATGTCCTCTGCTCTTTTTTCCTTTTCTTTATTATGTTCTGACTCCCCCTTCTTTTGTGTCAGCTGATATTGTGCTGAATATTCATATCTCTTTGGATTTTGTGTTGACCTCCATGTTTGATTGTTATCGATGATGTTGTACCCCTTTTCTTTTGGCGAAAACGTTTTTGTGCTGATATAGATTAGCAAAAAAGTTAATTTGATAGCTGTAAGGATCCCTTTCTGAGGGTTTTCTTTTTCGTAAATAGCTTTTTTGCTCTCCCTCCCTGTTTGTCTATATGTCTGATCTTGGAACTTCATGGTGTCTAATCTTCTTATACCTTATTCTGATGGATGGAGTTTGTGTTTTGTCCATATTTACGATGCGTTTGCCAGTTGTTGGTAGATCTATAAAGCTATTGAACTCTTGTTTCTCTATGTGATTAATAGCTAGGTTAGCTAAATAATCTGCTATTTGATTGCCTTCCCTGAAGATATGTTTGATTTTAACCTTCTGTGTCCGCACCTCCTTCATTATATCTTCCACTATTTCTGCGATTTCCCAAGGTATCCTCTAATCCCTTTGTATGATGTTCTTTAGAGTAAGGGAATCCATCTCAATTATGAGATTTAATTCATTTTTAGTAAGGTTTTAAGGGTCTAATCCTATTAGGTTTAGCTTTATAATCCTAATATACGCCTAGGGTTTTAGTTGAGAGTTCAAGAAGAGAAAAGAGGACAAAAGAGGAGAGGATCAAAGCGTTCGTCTAGATTCTTGAGTTTTATTGCGGATTTTCGCCATGGGTTTAATCCCTAAGAGGTATGTAAGCTTCCATAGTGTTGGTTTTGTTCACCCACACACCAATCATATTAATTTCAACGTTAAATTCGTTCTAGAAAGTTGAAGGTTTGATGTTCTTGAATTGTGTTCTTGAAATTGACTTCCGTTCTTGAGTTAAGATAAGATTAATGAGTTCTTGAGGAAATCGTATCAATTTTAGAGTTGTGTTTGATTAGATTCTTGTGTACATGTATTGGGTATCTGAATATAAAGAGAAATTGAGAAAAATAATCGAATTTAGGCGAATTGGGGTTAGAAAATGAAAAAGGAAAAAGTCAGGCAAAAACTCGGTACAAGGTCCGCGACGCAGACCTGTTCCTCAGAAACATAACTTTTCTCTTTGCGTCGCGGAGAGGTCACGGAACCCCTCTGCCTCAAAATTTATTTCACGACCAAATATTAAAATGCATCTCCGCGTCGCGGACTTGCTTTCAGATAGTGATTTCTTGATTGTTTCTCATGTTTAACTATCTAAAAACACTCCTAAACATCACACGATCTTTCCTATCACAAATCACAACGTTGAATTCATAAATCAAATTCAAGGTAGAGTTGAGAGTCAAGTCTTGAGAGCTCATTCGAACATTTTTGAGAAAGTCCCTTTGAGTCTTTTTGAGAAGTCTTCTACAATTTCTAGTAATTTGTTTCAAAACTCGAGCAAGTGAGTATGAGAGTGAGGAGAATGTATTCCTGAGTCTACCTTATCATTACGATATCCTTCATATCATTAATCATAACTCTTGATTCCATAATCCAAATTTAAGAGAGAGTTAAGAGTAGAGTTCAAGAAAGTCTTTGAGTTCAATTGTGAATCATTTGAGTTCAACTATTGATTCGAGCTAAGTTTTGAGGAAGTAAATATGAGAACAAGAAGAGTCATATACACGGGTTCCATATCATTATGTAGACCATTGAGTCGAGTCGTTCATGCCCATAAATTCCTCATGAACTCCATAAGTTGAGTATCTTTGAAAGAAGTAGTATCTTCAAGTTCTAAGTCTTGAGTATTGAGTTCATAATCCTTTTGAGATTTTATTCCTCATCATGGGACCATTACATGTTACTAATAAAGTCCTTGAGTTGAGTAGTTCATGCCCATAACTCCGCATGAACTCTATAAGTCGAGCAGTCTTGAGATGAGAAGTATTTTTAAGTCCTTGAGTTGAGTAGTTCATGCTCATAATTCCGCATGAACCCTCTGAGTTGAGCATTCTTGAAATAAGTAGTATCATTGAAGTTATTGAGTTCTACCTATGGTTATTGAAAACCTTGAATTGATTCGTTCACGTCCATAATTTGGCATGAAACCTATTTTAAGAAGTCTTATATAAATGTTTTAAACTTGTTTTGACTTGAGTTTTGAGTTGAATAAAGAGTAAATAGTGAAATTCTTTTCTTCAAAAGAGTATATGGGGACTATGTATTCCCAAAGAGTAAATGTTTTTACATTTAAACAAGAAAGGAAACATTGATTTCCAACAGAGCCTTTGAGCTAGTTTTTCAGTAAAGAGTAAATGCTTTCATATTTAAGCAAGAGAGGAAACACTGATTTCCTAGAGCCTTTGGGCTAATTTTTGAGTAATTATGTCAAACCACAGAAAGAGTTGTGTTTTTAAAACATATGAGCTAGTTATATTTTGGGAGCAGTATTGAGCACCGATATGGGGGAGAGTTCAGATAACTCACAGCCCCCATAAACCATGTAGCCAACGTGGGTAGAAAATGGTCATACTTTTTAGATGATTCCTTAGTGCTTTTTAGCATAGAATAGTGGATCCACTTAGTACTTAGGTTCTATACCACTGGCAAGGTATAGGACGACCTTGGCAGCGTGAGGCAAAACGTTGTATCATCAAATAGGTCATAAGTGATGGTTGTCGGTTAGAGAAACTCCCACAGAGACATTTTGTATTCTTATATACATAGAGTTTATTTTGTATTTTCATATACAAACAGAGTTTATATTGTATCCTTGCATACAAACTGAGTATATTGTATTCTTAAATACATTGAGCCCTATTTTCTCTGAGTTGAGTTGAACTATGTTTCTTGAGTTGAGTTTAGTTGAGTGAGTTGAGAAGAGGTAAGTATGTTTCTTTTTTATCAAGTTCAAGCTTATGTTATGCTTTAGAATTCCCCTTACATGCTCGTACATTCCATGTACTGAGCCATTTGGCCTGCATTGTTTCATGATGCAGTTACATGTAATCAGGATCATCAATAGGAGCTTCGTTGCTACCATATACAGTTCGAGTTAACTATGGTGAGCCTCCTTGCTTTCGGAGGGTTCCACTTGTACTTTCAGTTATATCAGCTGCTAGAATGTCGTGGGTCTTGTCCCGACTTCCATCTTTGTCAGTTAGAGGCTTCATAGATAGACAGTAGAGTTTCAGAAATTTGTTCATTTATTTTGTTAAATATTTTAAAGACTTAAGTTGCCTATTTATGGTGAGTTCAATATATGATTTTTATTCAAAGTTATTCATTTGATTTAAAGACTTGTAATTGAGTTAAATGAATTTTATTCAGTTTTTAAGCTTTGTATGTTTAAGTTAGTCTTCCGCTTGTAGTCAGCCAGGATGAGGGTTCGCTTGGGACCAACAATGGTTCTCGAGTGCCGACCATGTCCAGGGTGTAGGCTATGGTTGTGACACACCTAAATCCCTATATAAGTGTTTTTAACCCCAAACTTCCCCAATTGAAAACCATTCTCTCAAATTTTTAAAAGAAGAACAAGTCTTCTTCTTCAAAATATTTCTCTATCTAGGAAGCTTGAAGAAGGAGTCAACCTAGGGTTTCAAGTTAAGCCTCCAATTCTACCATTGAAGGCAAGCTCTTGGTATTGAGGTATGATAGTTTTCATCCATGGAACCCTCTCCACCATGGAGCTCCTAAATCCTCCAATTTACAAAGTTAGAATCCCTAATTGAGTTAGAGTTTTCTTCCATATCATGAGTTCCTTTTAATGTTGATTTATTTAATTGATTTATGAACTTTTATGCATGAATTGATATAATCTCATGATTTTGAGATGAATCCCCATGAACCCATGCTTAATACATGTATTTAGATATTAATGATTGAAAGTAGGTTTTGAACTATGAAGGGTGAATTATGGAAATATGCATGTTCTTATGAAATTGATGAGATATGATGTAAATAGCCTTGAGAATAAAAGCATATATGTTGTTGTTGTGGTTAATTGTTGTGAAAAGATTGCTCACATAACTACCCCATGCACGAATGTGTAAGGTTTTCTCACATAAAGAATTCTAAGGTTGAAAGGTTTTCTCACCTAAAATGAATCAAAGTTAAGGAGCTATTCTAATGAAACCTAGCTTGGATTGGTTAATTTATTGTACCTTTCCATGGATGGCATATGACTTAGCTTGGATTGACAATATGACGTGCCCTTCCATGGATAATAAAGATAAGTTAAGGGAATGACTATTCCATGGGATTTACGCTTAGCACTGAGAGGATATTGAGATGGAAGTTCTCTCGTTAGTAGAGGTTGGGCTTCTAGTAGCAATCTCCTTATCCCATACCTAAGTTCCCCCATAGGATGATTGTCTTAGATAGACATTAGCTAGCGGATCCACATAAGCTAGAAGTTCAGGGTCTTACCTTGGCAAGTAGGATACCCCTTTTCGGTGTGGGGTAGACATTGGATTCCGTGTTAATAGCTCACATGGTCTTATATGTCGGTTAAAGGTAAATCTCTCACAATAATGAACTAAGTTTACTTCAAGAAGTAACTCACATGTAATTTAAGATGATGTCTATTTTGATTGACCGTGTTTTATGACTTATGTCTTCTACCCTTTTTATATCATGTTTTAGCTTGCTCATTGGATACCATGACATATATCCCCATTTTAAGCATGTTTTCAAATGTTTTATGCATTGCTATCATACTTGGTACGTGTTTGTACTAACGCATACTCTTGCCTACATTTCCCCAGATGTAGGGTCCGACCTTACAAATTCGCACTTCCGTGGCTAGGGATCTCATATATATAGAAGCTTGACTATTGGTGAGTCCTCATGTTCTGAGGACCGAGCTTGATTTCCCTTTTGTCTTTACTTTCAGTTCTTGGAACTTGATGTACGGGATACGTCCCGATCAATCTTATGTACTAGATGGCTTTGAGACGATGTTTAGACTTTCGCTTTTCTCTATAAAACTTTTATATGTCGAAACTATCTTTTACATCTCTTATATTCTATTATCTTGTATGATGAATGTTAAGTGGCTTGTATGGGGCCTCTCGGGGTCTTATACGTCATGTCACACCTAGGGGTTACCTTGGGTCGAGACAAGTATATGAACTATATCTTTGTTGGGTGTAAGATAAATGGGCGATTATATATATGATTTCACAGATAGAATATATTCTTTAATTTTAATTTTTCCAGTAAAAAAAAAGGAAACCTTTCTTAGTTAACTATGGACAGTCAGATAACTATCTTTGATTTATGTATACAGTCAATCGAGAAGTCAACAACAAGAACGTCATCTATTATGTTATAACTTATAAAATAAAACTAATATACAAAAAATAGTTCTAAAAAATAAAATGTAGTTGTTCTCTTAACATGTTCATATGACATCTAAACAATTTAATGTGAAATACACGTGCAAAGCACATCTGGTTAGGTGAAAAGAAAAATACACAACAAATATCGTTTATAAGGTAATATAAGTGAGATAATACGACTAATTACATGATTAAACCTCATCAAATTGAAATAAATACATACATCATTGCATTTAACTAATAAAATATTTCATTGACCATCTTCGTAGATTCGCGTGAATAAGAGATATATATGACGATCCACATTGAACATTCACAAAAGATATTGCAATATTATTTTGTACAAAACTTATTATTCAAATCTTCGCTTAAATAAGAAATACTATTTGCTATAATATTATTTTTTGAATTGGTAATCATGTGCAATGCACGTGTCGAAAAACTAGTATATATATCGATTTTTGATTTTATTTTAAAACTTGAGTATATAGATAATTATCACTTTGATTAAAAAACTTGTCTGGAGTTAAATTTATTTTTAAAAATGGTAAAAACTTAAAAAAATAGTTCTCATTTAAATTTTAGCAATTTAATTTTATTGAGAAATACAATTTTTTGTGAGGTTGATACGTGACAGTTTTTGTCCATCCTATTATATATAGATAGAAGATTACACAATTTTTTTTATATTATCAAATATAAAAAAGTATTTTTATGTTTCATTTCACTTTTGGAAAAGGGTCTGAAAAATACTCCAATTTTGGCCGAAATTGTTGTTACGATACCAAACTTTATGAAGGACCTTTTACCCCCTGCACTATTTAATAGTGTATTTTCAAGGTATATATGTGCCCATGTGGACACATTACTATTTATAATTATGCAATATTTATGATGTCCACGTGAGCACATATATATATATATATACCTTTAAAATACACTCTTAAATAGTGTAGAGGGTAAAATGTCCTTTCCAAAGTTCGATATTGTTACAACAATTTCGATCAAAATTCAGATATATTTCAGACTTTTTTCCCTTTCAAATTTAAAATGCACTACAGTAAAGCTAAACTAACAATCTATATTATACTATTTATGTTTGCATCGTTATTGCTATAAATAAAAGGAGGAATAGTTGTGGAATTAATTTTAAAAATGAAGACTTATCATTTGTAACAATTTATATTTTTCTAAAAAATATTTTAGTTAGCAATAACAATAATAAATTTTTAAAACGAACATTAAACATTCCACAAAAAGAAAAAGCAGGACTAACCTTTTGCTGCTCCATTGACAAATCATCCATGCATTGAAAGATCTTTAAATTGAAATAAGAAAATTAACTAACCACATTCAAAAAATTAACTAACCACATTCACAAATCATGTATTTTTAATGAAATTTAACCATAGTAACTTATTTTAATAAAATAACAATAATTATAAAAAGAAGAAAAAAAGAATATCAACAGTTGAGTCCTACTTGGATTCTAGTCATATTTATTTCCATAACTACATTATTTTCTTTCCAAACTTAAATACAATATTGAGCTTTACCGTAGATTTTCCCAGGATCATGCTTGTGTAGTTTTTCAAAGCATCAAAACTTGTGAATTTACTAAGAAATATTTTTAAAGTATCAGGTGATTTTGAAACTTGACAAGCTTCTTCTGCTTAGTGCACTACAACAAATATGATATTTAGCTACGAAATTACTAGCTACAACATGAATTTCGTCACTAATTGTTCATCTTTAATGACGAAAATCATATTACGTTGCTAAAGATCTATGGCCAATACTTTAAGTGATGAAACATAAAATTTCGAAGCAAAATTTTGTCTACTAAAATTTCCCACCAAAAAATAAGTTGGCGCCATTTATTGAGTACTATTAGCTACAAATATAAAGCTATCAATGACAGATTATTTTGTCACTAAATGATGTACCCAATTTATGACAAATCATCTTTTGTCCTAAAATAATCTATATTTGGGCACGAAAATGCTCACTAAAACTATGATGATTCAATGGCGACGAATTACAATTTTTACTTAATTATTGTAAAATTTAACTACAAATTTTACATTTAATTGTGACTTTATTTTTTGTCACTAATAATTTAAATAATTAGCGATGATAATATTATTGTCTCTATTTTAACATATAATTTTGCGACAAATAATTTTTGTCACATAGATACCAAATTTTATTCTCATTTTATTATTTATCTATTTGAACGTAATTTACATTTTTTAAAATTTATCTATATAGATGGAGTATAATTGACATACTATTTTTACTTGATTATGTCAAACAAATTAAATAATTTTAGTAGGAGTAGTTAATGGAAACCCATTAAGTGACGGAAATCATAGTTGTGAGAATTTATATTTTAAAACTAAAATATTATAGTAAAAGTAAAAAAATAAAATTTAACTTTTAAGTATTTGACCTTCCCTCCACTTTCAATGCATTAAATTTTCTTCACTCATTCCCCATTTTCCATCCCACGTTACATGAAACTACCCACTCACTTTTTTCCTCCTTTTAAGAATTATTAATAAATTAAAATCTATCCACTTAAATCTAAAAAACCAACTAGAATACAAATACTACATTCCATTCCTATAGGTATTTTACTGGTCTCTCTCGTTTCTTTTCCTTCTTTTATCTAGTATCCCAAATTATGTCCATCTAACATTTGTTAATGCTCTATAACTTTTTAAATATTTGTTTCAATTAGTATAAGGAACAATTATTTTCCAAAATTGTTATTCAACTTTTACTTGGTGTTGATTGAATGTAGAAATTCTTGACACCATTTCAATAAGGAGATAAGTTTTTATTGATTGTGATACTTGAATGTTTAATAATTTTGAATAGAAGAAATTATTTTATATATTCTCATTTTATAATTTAGTTCACTAATTAATATTATTCTTAAAATTAAAGTTTGAATACATATTTTGTTTACATTATGATATCAAAAAGTATTTTTAGAATTAATGTTTGAATACTAAAATTCTTTATTTTCTTTTACACAGGTACATGAATGATGAAGATGTAAAAAAGTCACTTAATGAGTGAAAATGTAAGATAATGGAGCACTGGTATACAAGGAAACTACATAGTTTTATATTTTTGAATTTGTTATTGTTTTCGTATCTCAATTAGATTTATCTATTTTTGTTTGAGTAATTTCACTTAATTTACTTAATGAGTTTGTATGCAAGTGTTATCTACAAATTATTATAATATACGGTGTTTTTATTTATGTTTTTTTGGTTTTCTTTTTTTTTTGATGATGTTATTTTTATTTACATAGATTGCGTACTTTAACAATTGAAATTGACATGTATTAACAACAAATAGTTTAAGTACATATTTATTTACATAGCATTAAACGTTATAAGAATTATATTAGGTCACAAAAATATCTTCTTTGGATAAAAAATAAGTAACCCTATTGCTACTATTTTATTTAACACGAAGTGATTATATTTAGTGACAAAAATAATTACAATAATAATTACATTTTTAACTACAAATTAATTCATCAATAATACCGCCTATTATCTGCCAAAAATATTTTTTCAACCACGAAATTGTTATCTTTTAGTGACGGAATCTTATTCTTTTTACTACAAATTATGCATAACGTTAAAGACGATCAAGATCGTCACTAATTAAATTAATAATTAGTGACAAATAAATTTTGTCATTATTAGACACACCTTTAGTGACAATATGATATTTTTAGCTACAAAATATTTACATTTTTATGACAAATAAGTTCGTTGCAAATACTATGCATTTGGGGACAAATATTCTTTTTGTAGTTAATATAAGACTTTCAGTGACGACACGCTAAATTGTCTTTATATACTATTAGAGACAAGCGTTTAGAGACGAAAGATTGACGAAATATTTTTTTGTCATAAATTTATTTTTGTGACGAAATATGATTTTTAAGTGATAAAATAATTCGTCCTTAATAATCAAATTTCTTGTAGTGGTGGTACGTCGTTATACAATTAGAACAAATTTCACATTTTTTTCTCGTTTGCCAGCATAAAAAAGCCTCTTTTGAACAATATCTTCATGAGCAAAAGAATTTCAATGCACTAAAAATAAGTGAATATAGTCTCATGAGAGGTGAATATTGTATCCTTAAGTGTCTTTATATTGTCCCCAATACTTTGGCTCTGCTCTTTAGAATGTTGGGAAGGAGTTTATTGATTGAACTTTCACTAATATTGAATATGTTTTATAATTGAAGTGTTGAAAAATTATGAGCAGATTCATTATTGTAAGCTATCTAACTTTCTTAATTGTATTTTGCAGGATTAATGGAAAAATCAAATGTAGATGAGCAAAATATAGGAGTTGAAGTTCTATTAGAAGAAAGTGACATGGATGGAACTGGACAAACTGCTTCTGATATAGGTGTGGAAAATTCAAAAGATCCTTACATTAGTAAGGAGTTTCAGTATCTTGATGATTCATTTAAGTTTTTTCTTGATTATGCTCATTGTAATGGTTTTAGTGTGCGCCGTGGCCGTATGACTAAATCAAGAAAAGATAAATCAAGAATTGGTCTTCGAAGGAAGGATTTCGTTCAAAGAAAAAATTAGAAAGTAATAAACCACAAGATGAAACTAGAGAAGGATGCAAAGCGTTGTTATATATGTCGAAGAAAGGAGAAGATAAATGGGTTGTTTGTAGGCTTGTTGCTGAGCACAATCATGAACTTGCATCTCCAAATAGTCAAAAGTTTTTGCGGTCAAAAAGGAAAAAAACTGAGGCCCAAAAAAATCTTATTGATTTGCTTGACAACTCAGGAGTCCGTCCAAGTAAAATAGCGTCAGTGTTGATAAATCAAGTTGGGGGTGTTGATCTATTGAATTTAACAGGTCAAGATATTCAGAATTATTTACACACAAGAAGACAAAAAGATCTCGAAAAAGGAGATGCACAATTAATGCTACAATATTTTCAAAGACGTCAATCCAAGAATTCAGGTTTCTTTTATGCAATACAGATGGATGTAGATGTTCATTTAGCTAATTGTTTTTGGGTTGATGCTAGATCTAGGATTGCGTATTGATGAGTCCACAAATGGAACTCATTTAGGGCTTTATTTTGATAGAAATAGTGTCCTCAAATGCTTATTTTGTCTCAATATCTGATGAAAACTATTAAATTTCAGGTATTTGAAGTTTTGGTGGAAGCATGGACACTTAGGCGCAAAAAGGAACAAAAAGGTTGAAAAGAACGAAGAAGTTGAAGCATGCGTATCGCCAAGCACACTTGTCGACTCGCCGAAGGGACGCACTCCGCCCTTTGTTCCAGTACGCGAAGCTTTGAAGGAGAAGGATCAAAAAGGCGATGAAAGGAGCAGTCGGCGCTTCGTCGAATAGTTCCGCGAAGCAATACTATACCGCCCAATGACATAGAGCACGACGACGCTGAAGGCTAGTGCAAGACGGCGACGAACTACACCAAAGGTCGAATCGCCGAGTTAATCGGCGATTCCGACTAACCTCGCCGTAAGATCGCCAACACTATTTTCTGAAGTCTATAAATACTAAACTTGTTATTAATTTTTAAAGGAGTCGAATTATTATTATAATTTTCATAATAGAATAGTACCATTTTGGGATATTTTCTCTCAAGTTTGGAGAGGATTTTTGGGAGACTTGAAGAGAGAAGGAGTTCATCTTCCCAAAATTGGAAGTGGGTCTTCTCCATTCTTCTTCCTTTGCTTATATTAAGGTTTAATTTCTTATACCCATTTGATTTCTCTATCATTTTAGGTATAATTTCTTATTTCTTGATGTGTGGCTAAAAACCCCTATTCTTGGGGTGTGATTTAGCAAATATGTGTTGATATTATTGTTGGGTCTTGCTTGCTGATAGGTTAGATGTATTTTAATGGTGATTTCACCTAGTGGTTGTGGTTTTAAATTTTAAATGGGTTTGTAGTTGCAAATACAAAACCATCCATGTATTTTCGGCTTGCTCGAGAGAGAGGTCGCGAAACCAAGACCGCTAGACTGATGGTCTAAGGAGTGGATTGACATGAGGTTCAGCCCGAGAGGGTGAGCCCTAGTCCTATATCCTAACACTCTGCTCGAGAGATAAAAGATAAATCAATAATTGGTCAAGAGTTTGTCTGTTCAAAGCAAGGATTTCGTTCAAAGAAAAATTTAGAAAGTAATAAACCACGAGATGAAACCAGAGAAGGATGCAAAGTGTTGTTATATATGTCAAAGAAAGAAGAAGGTAATTGGGTTGTTTGTAGGCTTGTTGCTAAGCACAATCATGAACTTGCATCTCCAAATAGTAAAAAATTCTTGCGATCAAAAAGAAAAAAAACTGATGCCCAAAAGAATCTTATTGATTTACTTGATAACTCTGGAGTTCGTCCAAGTAAAATAGCGCCAGTGGATGAATCAAGTTGGGGGTGTAGATCGACTGAATTTAACAAGTCAAGATATCCAGAATTATTTGCAAACTAGAAGACAAAAAGATCTTGAAAAAGGAGATGCACAATTAATGCTACAATATTTTCAAAGACGTCAATCCGAGAATCTAGGTTTCTTTTATGCAATACAGATGGATGTAGATGGTCATTTAGCTAATTGTTTTTGGGTTGATGCTAGATCTAGGATTGCGTATAAGAACTTTGGGGAAGTAGTTGTTTTTGATCCTACATATCTGACAAATAAATATAAGATGCCTTTTGTTCCATTTACTGGAGTTAACAATCATTATCAGTCTATTTTGTTTGGTTGTGCTCTACTTTGGGATGAAACTCAAGACACTTTCGAGTGGTTACTTCGTACTTGAAAGATTTGAGTGGCACCTCATACAATCATAACAGATCAAGATTCTGCCATAACAAATGCAGTTGCAACAATATTTCCTAACAGTAAACATCACTTTTGTATGTGGCCATAACAAAGAAGATTCCAGAATATCTAAGTCATGTGTACCATCAGTATAACGACTTTAGTAACAAGTTTAGTTGGTGTATTCATGGTACAACCACTCCTAAGGAGTTTGAAATGGTGTGGTTCGAGATAATGAAAATGTATAATTTAGAAGAAAATAGTTGGTTGTAGAGGATATATGCAATTTGTGAAAAATGGATACCGGCATATGTGCGTACCACTTTTTGTGCGGGCATGTCGACAAGTCAAAGAAGTGAGAGTATGAACAAATTTTTTAAAGATTATTTGAATTCTAATACTCCAATGAGTGCATTTGTGGTGCAATATGATAAGGCTATTGACGCTAGATATGATAAAGTAAGGGAGAAGGATTACAAGACAACATTCAAGACCTATCTTGAAAACTTTGTATCCTATGAAAGATGAAGCAGCGAAGGAATATACAAGAAAAATGTTTCAGATTTGTTAAGAAGAACTAATTCAATCTAAAAAATTTATTGCCGAAAAGATTGAGGTTAAAGATGGAGCAAACATCTATAAAGTCCATCAGCTTCAAAGACAAAGGCCAACATATATCGTTAGTCTGGATCTTGCATTGAAAAGAGTTGTTTGTTCATGTCACAAGTTCGAGTTCATGGGAATTCTATGTAGACATGTACTAATATTATTTATAAAAAAAACCAGATTCACTCACTTTCGATGTATTATTTATTAGATCAATGGACAAGAAACGCAACCAAAGAAAAAGCTAATGACCCCTCTATTGTAACACAAACTTTGAAACCTTCTACTTTGTGGTTTAATAACATTATGATGCATTCTATTGGGTTATCTGAGCGAGCTACAAAGTCTGAAAAACATTATCAATTTGCGCATCAAAGATTATTGCAATTGTGTGGAGAACTTGATGAGCTTTCTTATGAATCTGAGGAAGATTGTGCATCAGGTGGTCAAGTTAGTGAGAAAGATCGGAAAATAAACTCATGTGAATAAAGTCAAGATGTTACTTTGCTTGACCCTCCGGTAGCAACAACTAAAGGGTGTCCGAGATCTTTGAGGATGAGAGGTTTTCTAGAAGTTACTCAGAAGACCAAAAAAATTTGTTCTCCAAAAATTAAAAGAAATTCTTCTCAAAAGCAAAAAAGGCAAACGAAAAGTGTGAAACTTAAGAGAAAGGAAACAAGGTAATTTCACTTAACATGATGCATATTATTTCTATTGGGATTAATTTTGTAATAACTTCTAAAATTTCATATGTAGGTCAAACATTAATGCTTATTCAGAATTTTATCAAGAATATATTGAGAATGCTGGCTGTGCTTATGCCACCTCATTTACGGTAAGAATTGCTCTTTCTTTAATCATGTCGTTTATATATTGTTTACATGATAAGATGCGTGTTGATGAGTTATTATTCTCTTATCAGGATTTGATGAAAGCGGCTTCAACTCCATTCCAACAATGTCGTCCTAGTTAGTGAGTAAAAAGATAGAAGATTTGGAGCTTTGAGAATAAGAAGGAAAGAGGAAGAAATAATTCTTTAGATTTAGATTTATTAGTTTTTCTCTGTTTTTTAATTCTAAATAGTCCTTTCATAGTTTATTTTGATGTGTTTATGGTGTAAAGACAGTATTAGTATTTGGACATAATCAACAAGTAAGCATGTTGATCAATGAACTGAGTTTGCTAGTGTATATGAGTTTACTACATGGTTGATTTTTTTCTAGTTACTGGATCATCTCTTGTTTGAGTTGGACAAAATAGATTCCTTGTCTAGCAGGTTCTGTTGGATATGAGATTGTCTCTTATCTTTTGTTTATTTTTACTGTGCGGTTGATCCTCATCAAACAAAAAATATTTTTACTACATACTTTATAGGTTTCTGATTACATCTGGTGCTGGCGTTTCGTGGTGAAATCATTGAGCCACCACCGTTGATGGCTTTGGCTAAGAAATACAATCAGGAGAAGATGACATGCCGCAAGTGCTATGCTCGGTTGCATCCTCGTGTTGTCAATTGCCGCAAGAAGAAGTGTGGACACAACAACCAATTGAGGCCTAATAAGAAGATTAAGTAGATACTGAATTCTAATTGCTGCTGACTTGTTTCTTATAAAAAAAATAGTGTACTTGAATTTATTGTTTACTTTCCTGTTCTTTTTACCCTTTAGAGATTGATTGTCTTGTATTTGGGAGGTATATGAAGATTTTTTGCTACTTAAAAAAAGACTCATTAATTTCGAGGTGTGTTTTAATAAATAGTTAGGAAACACAAACACATGATAGTTAATGTAGGGAACTCGCAAGAAAATGATACTACTTCGGTGCACAGGCCCCTGTGATACACCAGATATTGTTGAGCTTTTTCTCTCTTCCTCCTCTCTCACCAGCTGCTAATAGTATCATCAGTCTATGAATTTCCTCTTCATTTTCAGGTTTCAAAAATAGTAAAACACGAGATAGATGTTAAAGATCATAAATGTACAGGAAATCACGTATCCAATAAGTTTTTATTGATAAATAGTTCCAAAATGGCACCAGAACAAGTACACAGATCTGGACGTATTACATTACATAAATTCTAACTTCAGTCTTTCATATTTTGCATAAAATTTCATATCATACAATTGTACAAATTCTGAATACATTTATATTTGAAGTCATAAAACGTCTCTTTTTTTCTCTTCGAATCATCTTCCATTTCTTTTACACCATATAATATACATGTTGTTTGAGTCGATAAGAGGATCTTTATATGCATCGTTGTTGACTATTGTGAAGATAGAAATATGACATAAATCATAAGATAGTCTAGAAATTTTTTCCAGAGAAACAAGATGGCTACAACTTTATCGTCCTTCACATTCCAATGGGTCGTGTCCAAGCAAACAACGTTGATGACCTAGCTCGTTTGGCTGATGAGTATGGTTCAAGAGAGCTCCGATTGACTGTGGAACAAAACATTATTAGTACTACTAGTAACCAGTTTTATGGAGTAGTTTCTTGAAGATAACTGAAGAAGTTCAAAAGCAAGCATCTCTTATGAGGCTAGTAAGGAAGCACTAGATAGGTTGCGAAATTGGTGTGCAGTAGTTTTGAAAAAACTAGCAGAATGACATTATTTAATGGAAGATCCAAGATAAAACACGATCCTTTGATTAAGAAAGTACATCATCAAATTCATACCCGGCAAAATCAAATACAGAGGCAGCACCAAGATGTTATGCCGCTGAAATATTTAGTTTTGCTTTTTGGTTGGTTGGCAGCTCATGGAACATGTTTTACCGAAGCTCATGAGCAAATTTTTCCACAATCCCTAGATAACCGGTTTCAGCACACCAACAAGCTCCTCAAATAGCCTTGCAGAGATACTTGCATTTGAACATCTTCTCAATAATAGTGTTCTATTCCAGTGAACCAGATCTCTCCTGAACCATACTCATCAGCCAAACGAGCTAGATCATTCATGTCGTCAGCTTCGACATAAGTAACAGGAATATAAAGATCAATAAATCTATAACCTTTCTGGTTATGTATGCCCGCCAAGATAATAACTTCTTTCTCATTGTTTGCACATACATAGCTTCAATAATAAAAGAGAATTTCGGACAATTTTCTGGTTTTATTTTCAAAGTAATTGAATTACAAGTAATGGAATGCAAACTGAATGAGCTCAACTTCAATATTGAAGGCAATCTAGTCCGTTGAAGCTCATTAACCTGAGAATATATCCTCCCTCTAGCTCTTGCTGAGAGCCTGAGACATTGTCTTTTCAACCTTTGCCTAGAATTCTTCTGCACCATACGTTAGTTGAAATTGAAATCAAGTCAGATCAGATAAAGACACTTAGCAGATACCCGTCTAGCTGAGAGTACATCAACCAGTTAACACCATTACATGAAGCAGGACTTGCCATAGAACACTATCAAATCAAATCTCTACATTTCTGCTTGTTCCCTTTGAAACCAAGATCTGAAAAAAAGCTTCCAGTAATGCTTTGCAAATCGAAACAAAATTACCTAACTTGATGCCATTACATAACTTGAGGTTTCTAGGATGAATATAGTTGAAATTGGAATGCAGATACTCTAGAGCTAGCCATATCTGATTCAGCCAGTTAAGCAAGAGAAATGGAGACGACGACAATATACTTTAAAATGTGAAATTTGTTCTAATTGTATAGCGACATACCACTAGGTAGAAGAAGCTTGTCAAGTTTCAAAATCGCCTGATGCTTTAAAAATTATTTCTTAGCAAATTCACAAGTTTTGATGCTTTGAAAAAACTACACAAACATGATCCTGGGAAAACCTACAATAAAGCTCAATATTGTATTTAAGTTTGGAAAGAAAACAATTTAGTTATGGAAATAAATATGATTAGAATCCAAGTAGGACTCAACTGTTGATATTCTTTTTTTCTTCTTTTTATAATTATTGTTATTTTATTAAAATAAGTTACTATGGTTAAATTTCATTAAAAGTACATGATGGTGTAGAAATTTCATACACCGATGATGCACAAAACTTAAACTCTTTTTTAATGGTAATTTTGAAAATGAAACATAAAATTCGTGTTGTTACCTATCAATCTTCATGAAATTCAGAATGGGACGTTAGACATTCACTTAAGTTTTTGCTTATGTATAAACTGACACATTAGGAGATAGAAGCATATGCATAATTCCTAGTATTTCGAATTAACTGAATTTCAATTAAAAATATCCATGAGACAATAGTCTATGGAAGTTATTAAAATAAAAAGATACAAGATATTTCGAGAATATTCTCAAATATCGTTATGCAGTATTATAAGTATTTGTCAAGAAATAATTTTCACTTCATTGTGTCTCTCTCACTCTCAAGAAGCACAACTTCACTTTAGTTTCGGCCTTCAATTTATTCTCCGAAAAAGCTTTCTCGGCTATGGTGGTCTTCTTTCTGCTGACTCTTCTATGCAGTGGCGTAGCCAGAAATTTAATGAAGGGTGTTCAAACTTTTAATAGTAATTTTTTTTAAAAAAAATCGACGATTTAAATTACCAAAACAAATAATCAAGTTAAGCAATATTTAATTCTATATAAGAATATTTTTAATAGAATTACAAGTGTATAATTCAAAACTAACATAAAGAAAATAAACTACTATTGAAAACATAATTTAAATATATTATTACAATTGTACTCGACGAGGTTTCATATCCTGAAACGTTTTTATAATAGACTCATTAGAAATAGTACGAAATACTTTCTTTTCTACATAAGGCACTATACAAC